>NW_027069741.1:794577-904968 GCF_002906115.3 Quercus suber
CCCCCCCCCCCCCCCCCCCCCCCCCCCCCCCCCCCCCCCCCCCCCCCCAAAAAAAAAAAAAGAGTCCGAAACCAACATCTTTCCCTTTTTTCAGAAACTTGAATTTCTTATATTAGTTATTATATATATATATATAAGTGAATTTATTATATTAGATAAATGCATAAAACAAAATTGTCTAGTAATGTGAGGCAAATATTCATAAGGTCAAGTGTGATGTAAAATTTTCTTTAATATTTGATCTAAATAACACAGAAAATAATAATACCAGTTGCAGTAGAAGTAAATTAATATGAAAACTAGAGGTATGGTGTTGGTGCGATGACAACAGGTAGTGGTTTGAGTTCAGAAATCAACCTCTTCAAAAAAAAAAAAATAATAATAAATTGGGGTTAAGGCTACCTATCAATCATCTCTCTCAAACCAACAAAAAGGGTAAGCCTTGTACACTAGGTATGACCTTTAATTAATATGAAAACTAATAATAGTAATGGTAATAAACTTTGCTTCCATTTCACAGTTCTTTTAGCAAAAATCTAAATGTGTTAAGAATTGGATGTCAATGTGAATTTCAGTGAATTCAATACATTTTTTTAGTAATTTTAATACTAACAGGTAACATTGAGTTTAATAGAATATTCTCAGCCAAAGAATTCTGATGCTATCTACTTATAGAATAAAACGGTGTTCTCAACTGGACAATTGACCTATAATGACCGCAAGTCTCTACTTTAAAAGATCCCTACGAAAAATAATTCAAGGAGTTCTAGGCATCTATCTTTTGTATGGAGTATGAAATTTATTCAATTTGTTTAAAACCGCATGGATATCATATGTTTACTGTCAAGCATATCCTTCCTCAAAAAGTGGTTAAGGTAGTGTGGAACAGAATTTTAATCCATTGAAGGGAAATGTCGTTGTTAATTTCTTCGCAAGCTAAGGAGAAAATGTGATGGAACTTGACAGAAGGGACACATTGTAATTGTAAATAGTGAATAATAAAATAAATAAATAAATAGTAGGGCTAATATTTGAAGTTGAAAATGCTAAACCTACAGATGCCATTAGAGCAGCCCCAGTAGTTCCGCCGAAAAGTGATCCTTGCTTCCTGATTTTGTATCTGGCAGCCGCAATTTGCAAACAGAGAAATTATGTGAAGAGATTAATTTTATAATTTAGCTATATATTTTGAAAATTTAACCGTTGTATTGCGTGTTCTTTATATTCTTAACACACTTATCAATTTTCTTGTCAATCGAATGTTTTTTACTATTCGATTCATAAACCTATATGCATAATTTTAGAGTATAAAAACTTAAAATTTAAACATTTGATTGATAACATAACTATTGATTTTTTATTTTCTAGAATTTTTGCAAGTATGGAAGATATAAGAATAAAATGCAATCCAATGGTAAATTTGTTAAAATTTACATTTATTAAAAAAACATTGAGTGGATTTGTAGTTTTAGCCAGCTACAACCAAATTGGTAATCAAACTGTATCCTTTAATTCCACCCACATCTCTCTTCAATTATTTTACTCTCAAAAACTCAATGCAAATCTCTCTCTTTGTATGTGTGTGTGGTCATAGAGAAATCTCTCTTTATAGCACTTTGGACAAGGGAAGTGGGTGATTACTTTGGGCTTATCCTTGTGGACTTGAGACAAGAAAATGACAATGCTCATTGAAGACTATAATCTCTCTCTCTCTCTCTCTCTCTCTCTCTCTCTCTTTCTCTCTCTCTTTGTGGTTGACAAAGAAATCTCTCTCTATAGCACCTTGGCCGAAGGAAGTGGGTGACCAATTTGGGCTTACCTTGTGGATTTGAGACATGAAGACGGCAACGCTCATCAAAGACTAAAATCTCTCTCTCTCTCTCTCTCTCTCTCTCTAAGCTTATCATTGATATCGATATCATATTTTGTTCTTATTGAATGTTAGATTAACCAATTTTATGGTTCAATGTCAAAATAACCAAAATTTTGTATGTTGACTCGACTTTAACCTAAATGACCAAAGAAAGTCAAAATTTCAACAAACCACCTAATTTTATCATTTCATATCAAAATGCATATTTTTTTACACTTTTCACAAGTTTGGGCTAGCTAAGTTGGAATGCAGTGAAATGAGTTTTTATTTGGTTGTTTCTATTATTTTATTGGAATGATTTTTTTTTTTTTTTTGATCGGTTGAATGAAAAAAAAAAAAAAAGATCGAATATAGGGTGAGTTGTAAATAATATATTAAAATAGATAAATAGTTTTTAAAATGCTAAACATTAAAGTTTTAGCACCTCAAATGTAAATGCTCTTATATATAGTTTTTTAAAATCTCAAATTTTACAGATACAATTGTATTTTTATCCACTTTCATCAAAAAGCTAATACAAACATACACTATGTCTGATTTACCATTAGAAAAATTAAGGAATAGAAACTTTCAAATTTATTACTATTCTTTTTGATAGTTTGTTTCATAAATGGGGAGAAAACAATAAAAGATTATATTCTCTAGATATTTTATATAAAAATTTTAATTTTAATCTTTTATTGTTTTTCTCCCCATTTTAATTTATACTCCCCTCTATTAACAAATTAACATAGATGTCTTGCTTTGAAAATAATCTTTCTAATATTTCTCTTGTTTTCATATTAAAAATATCTAGAGGCTATAATCTATTTGCATTGACATGTCAAATATGCTCGTTTGAAAAAGTAAAACAAACTAATAATATTCTTCTCTTAAAAAAAAAAAAAAACTAATAATATAAATAAATATATTTCTACCTACTTAAAAATAGAAAAAAAATGATAAAAAGTCAAATAAAATAAAATAAAATAAAATTAAAAAAATTAATAATAAAAAAAAAAGGCATGGGAGGGTTGTTAAAGTGTCACTATCGAATGATATTATGAATGTACATGGTTGGGTGATGTAACTGGTATGTTATTCAACACCACTCCTAATGAATCCAGCTGCAAAGATCAAAAGTGTAATATAAGTATTTTTTTTTTTTTACAAACTTACAGAATCACACTAATAGATCATGAATAACGAATCATGAGTTGACCAAATTTGTCTTTGTCCGGTGGCGGTGAGAATAGGAAGGAGGTGGAAGAGATTTTGTCCTTGATAGTTTGCAAGATGAGGGTGGCAGAAGGCCTGAGGGCGGGCGAGTGGCCAAGGCAGAGGGCTGAGATGGAAAGCATGGCCCTTGCTTCTTCCATATCATAGTCTCCGCCCAGTCGTGGGTCCACCATGTCCGCCACATCCCTCGTCAGCAATGTCGGTCCCACTATAGATGTCAAGAACTGGCCCCTCTCGGAACAGAAGGCCTCCATCCCTGTCACAAGCTCCAAAACCACTACTCCATAGCTGTAAATGTCGTTCTTCTTTGAGGCTAATCCAGTTCTCAGGTAGTGTGGATCGGTGTAACCTGGAGAACCCATCATCACTTGCTTCCTCCTCGACGAATACGCAGGGGAAGATGAAGAAGGTGGGAGTATGGTGGAAGAAAACCCCATCTTTGAGAAACCGAAATCACAGAGCTTGCAGTTGAGACGGTGGTCCAGTAGGATGTTTGAAGCTTTAATGTCACCGTGAACAATCTGTGGGCTACACTTTTCATGCAGATATTCTATTGCTTGCGCTAGCTGGAAGGCTATTGTCATGCGGCTTCTCCACGAAAGCACAGGCAATGATTTCCTTTTGCTTTTTGCATCACCACCACCATGGAGCTTCTCTTGCAAGCTTCCGTTGGAGACGAACTCAAATACCATTGCCCCTTGTTCTGAAATTTTATATATATATTATATGTATCAAATATCAATATATCATGGATTAATTTCAGATCTCAAATCTTCAATTAATTAAAAAGATAGAGCAAAATACTACATATATGTACAGTACTCACCTCCGTCATCACAATAACCAAGAAGCTTGACGATATGTTGATGGCGAAGACGTAGCAGGATGTCCAGTTCTTGCTTGAACAATTGGTTGAGGCGCTCACTGCCAATGTGGACCTTAATTGCCCCCAGCTCCAGCTCCAGCTCCAGTTCCAGGCCCTGGAAGTAAGCCAAATAGACGGTGCTAAATCCTCCCGATCCAATTACCTTGGAGAAGTTCTTGGTCAGCCTCTCAACCTCATCCCAACTGAATTTCCTGATCACCCCAACCCCATCAATATTCCGCTTTTGGCCATCAATTAGCTCAAGTCTATTAGTATTAGTAGTGGTGCCATTGCTAGTAGATTGGTTCCGGTTCCCATCATGGTCCTGATTATAAGTAACGACGCGATTGGATCTGCGTCTAATTTTGAATCCACTAAGGCACTTGAGGAAACCCATCACTTCCAATTACAAAAGCAGCAAAGCCAAGTATAAGGATAGCTAGCTAGCGCTGGTCAACGTGGTGTGGTTTGATGTCCCTCCCGTCCGTCCTTGAAACTTTTATAGGAGATGGAGGTGTCGGTGGGTGCAGTGTAGTTGGTAATAGAATCTATTAAGAATTGTATTAGATCAAGGACAAACTAGTAGCGGTGGTAGTACTACTAAGTACTAATAACATAAGAAGAAGAAGCGACCCAGAAAGAGTGTAGGTGAGTTTGAAAAACTAAAAAGGAAAAGATTTCAAAATGAAAAAAAGGATGGGACACCACACCAGCAGACAAATACGGACTGTCGGTTCAGAGTTCAGACCCGTGCGGATGAACCTCTATAGATTTGTTTAATCTTCATACCGGAGGTCGCTACGGATGCAGAATCCAACAGTGCCTCCTTTTCTGATCTAGAGTTTAGAGAAAATGAAGCTTCCAAGGAAAACAGTTTTATCATTTGTTAAACGTTACATTGTCTCATCCCAACAAGAGGGACCGATTCTAACATTGGAGCAGCAAATAATTATGGGTTTTTAAAAAAACCACCAGAGTTGGTGAAGAGTAGATTTAAGAGCCTCCTTGTTGAAATCTTTGTTGGTTTGTAGCTTGAATAGAAGACTAAAGTGGGATTGTTGTTTAGAGAGAGCCACTTCATCAGAGCTAACAGTCATAACCCCTTTTTCTTCTTCAAACAAGTGGAACTTTTTCCATAACTCCTCCATAGAAACATCCATGTTGGCAATGATAAGGAAAAAAAAAGGTAAGAAAAAAATGTGTTGTGTGAGAAAGATAGATGGATTGTGGAAAAAAAAAAAAAGTAATAAAAAATCAAATCTTCTACAAAAATCTGATAGTCAAATTTGAGAGGTTTAGAGCAACCACAGTATTTTTACACATCTATTTTTATACTAAAAACTTACTTTTGTTACTTTACACATCTATTTTTACAAAACACTCATATCAGTTCATATATTCTATCACCTTTTTTATTTAAATAATCAATTTTCTCAATTTTTTTATTATTTCCCTCAACTAACCCCTTTATTATACGCAAGCTCTCTCTCTCTCTCTCTCTCTCTCTCTCTCTCTCTCTCTCTCTCTCTCTCTCTCTCTCTCTCTCTCTACCCATCTCTCTACCCATAACCCATCTCTATACCCATTTCTGAATCAACTCTCCCTCTCGGTCTAATCCACACCATCTCGGTCACAAGCACCGATCAAATCCGACCAGATCAGATTTGAACGAGATCTCCCTAGCTCCAATCCACAAGCACCGATCAGATCCGACTAAATCAGATTTAAACGAGATCTCCCTAGCCCCGATCCACAAGCACCGATCAGTTCGTGTATCTCCCTAGCTCCGATCAGGGAAGACTCATACCTACGAGCTCCGATCAAGCGAGACCCACGGACTCCGATCATTCTAGTCAAGCACCAATCGTTCAGATAAGCATTGATCTGTCTCTTTGTTGTTTGTCCGTTTGGGTTTGTTTGTGTATGGGTGTGTTTGTGTATCTCTATGTTTTTTTTTTTGAATAAGTGTATCTTTGTGTTGATTTGTCTATGTGGATGTGTTTGTGTATGAGTGTGTTTGTGTGCATCTGAGGAAGAAAAAGAAGATGAGAAGAGGAAAAGTTATTGAATTTGTTGAGCACGAAGAAGAGAGAGAAAAAAAGGAGTGAACGGGAAATTAATAATGTAAGGACTCAATTTGAATTGAGTGTTGGGTTTTCAGCCCAACAAGCCCAAACAATACATTTATAGAGAGTGGGCTGACAGGCTTAGGTGCTGGCCGTTGATCACCATGCCCAAACTTATCTTTAAAAATGGCTAAGTGTTTTCTTACAAATGAGGGAATGCTCCTCGGCCTGTGGCCAAGGAGGCCCTTCCTTTTTTTCCCTCCCACACATTTGCTTTACTAGCTCTTCTTTTATAGTTTTTCTCTTCCTATCTTTTGCTTCCATCTGTTGATTGTCTATTCACCTTTTTCTCTGGTCGTCCATCCCATCAGAAGCTTTATCGATACTCAAGTGGCTCACTCTGACCAACGTTATCCTGCCAAGGGGTTACCTCTCCATTAATGCGGCCAGGGGGTTAGTTGAGTGCATTAAATGCGAGAGTGACAGCTTGCCTTGGGGTTAGCCACTCCCCGGAATCAATCTTGTCAGGCCGAGGACAAGGTGTCCTCGGCGTGGATNAATACTCTAGTTGTGATTTTCCAAGATTCTGGTTTCCTACCCTCTACCTTTTTTTTTCCCCACCTTTTTATTTTTTTTATTTTTTTATTTTTTGGCCGTATGTCAATTCTCTGGTCAAATTAGGAGGATTGCTAGTTGCTCACTCGCTTAAAATTTAAAACGCGAGGCAATACTATAGGCATCACCTTGTGGCCCACTAATACCACTAAAGGCAAAAACTTGTTTTACACATTGTGATTATACTTTTTTCTTGTGATTTACACATTGTGATTTACATCATCACATTGAAGCGCTTCAATAAGACCAAGGACTTTTGTCTTAGGCTTCAATCATTTCTCCTCCTTAACAAAGATATCCAGAAATAAATTACTCCCAACTTCTTTAATAGTCACACCATGAGAGCACCACCAGAGTTGGTGAAGAGTAGATTTAAGAGCCTCCTTGTTGAAATCTTTGTTGGTTTGTAGCTTGAATAGAAGACTAAAGTGGGATTGTTGTTTAGAGAGAGCCACTTCATCAGAGCTAACAGTCATAACCCCTTTTTCTTCTTCAAACAAGTGGAACTTTTTCCATAACTCCTCCATAGAAACATCCATGTTGGCAATGATAAGGAAAAAAAAAGGTAAGAAAAAAATGTGTTGTGTGAGAAAGATAGATGGATTGTGGAAAAAAAAAAAAAGTAATAAAAAATCAAATCTTCTACAAAAATCTGATAGTCAAATTTGAGAGGTTTAGAGCAACCACAGTATTTTTACACATCTATTTTTATACTAAAAACTTACTTTTGTTACTTTACACATCTATTTTTACAAAACACTCATATCAGTTCATATATTCTATCACCTTTTTTATTTAAATAATCAATTTTCTCAATTTTTTTATACGAGGACAAGGTGTCCTCGGCGTGGATTCAAGAGAATAGGCTTCCCCCCTTTCTCCTCAGAAATAGCTTGCTCTCCTCGGCATGGGCCTTGGGCCTGCTATGTGAAGGACTGAGGCTATCAGGCCCACGGACCCCACAAATAAAATAATAAATGGACAAGCTACAGTAACCATGTATATTTACACGGTAACTGTAGCTCATGTAAAGATATACACATTTTTAAACAATTTTAGAAGCACTGATGTTGAGCATTTTTGAAACAAATTGTGTAAAAGTAATGTCTTTTTCTATTTTACATGATTTTGCATCTATTGATGTGGATGCTCTTAGATCTTACGTATGGAAAGCCCAAGTTAGTTTCTTTTATTTTCCTAAGCCACATAGAGTCAAGAAGAGAAAAGTTTCAATTTGGTAACTTCAAATTTTAACTAAAAACATCATTTAATATTATATTTTTAAGTTAAAAAAATAAGTATCTAAATAAACATCACCCAAAATTAAAAAGTGCCAACCACTAGGCATTTTTTTTTTTTAATTTCTAACAAATATCTATATTATTCAAAATTTTCACCCCAACTATTACAATTATAAAATAAACAAAAAGTAAAATATCAAGCCAATCATGTTAGAGTTTTAAAATTTATTATTCTTTATGGATTTTGCAAGTGTGTGCTCTAAGGCACACAATAATTTTTATTTTTGAAAAAAAATTTCTTGAAAATTGAAAAAGTATTAACAGTTTTTTCAATTTTCAGAATAATATTTTCAAAAGTAAATGACTTAAAGTGTGTCCTAAGGACACACATTAACTGAATTCATTCTTTATTTTATAATACATCATTTTAAAATAATATATTTTCTTTCGTGGCTCAACCCAAACCCAAAGTCAAATCACCCAAACCCCTAATCAATTTCGTCACCAACCCATCTCCATTTACATCTTCTCGTATCCACACAAAACCCATGACCAAAATTTTAACTCACTCTTCACAAAACCTAACAACTTGTCACTGTAGTTTCGACTGCAACCCGTCAGAAAACCCATCAATATAAACCCATATATACCATTTTAGCCACTCATGTCACTAGTAACAGTATTCATTATTCAGAGAGGGAGGACTAAAATAATGTGAGTTAACCATATGAAATTGCTAGTGGTCTTGTATATTTACGGGACCACTATAGCTTTTCTATTACTTTTTGCAAAGCACTGGATGTGAATATTCTAATTTTCGATTCTAAATTATCTCTTCATCTAGATCATATATATATATATATTAATCTGAAGCCTTCATCTATGATCTAACAATCTTTAATTATAGGAAAATGTTAATAAATGTCCTTAGGACACTGGTTAATAATCCATTTTAAAAAAAATTTGATACCATTTTTATGAAAAATAAAAAAAAACTGTCAAAATATTAATTAATAGGAAAAAAGCATTTGAAAAATGAACAGTAGCCCATTAAGTCTGATGGGCTACTGTTCATGAGTCAAAAAAAATTGAGAGATAGAAAACCGGTTGAAGCATGAACAATAACATATATTCTCTATATTTTGGCTATATATACTTTATTGGAGATGCTCTTAGTAGTTCAAACGGAGGGAATTAAAAAAACCAATACACAATGTACAGATTTTCTTCTATGTTCTTATATAATTTATCTTTTGACATCCTCGGCACGCGTTAGAATTTAGAATTGAGCCTTTAGTCATTTGATGCATTTTTCATATGGTTGCATATTCTAATCCGACATCATCATCATCCTAACCACTAGTGCACTCACAAATTCCCTTTTCATTTTTTTTATTTATTTTTTTTTTTTTCTATTTGGCATGTCCTTTTCTCTTAGCTAAAAAGACTCATGCAAGCTAAAGTCAGCCCTTTTGATTCATTTACAAAAACTGGCTGCTACGACGTCTTTGTCATAAAAATTCTTTTTTTTTTTTTTTTTCATTTGATATCATAAAAGTTTTTTTAAAACCTTATATCAAAGTTAGATATATATGTTTTTTGCGGTAAAACTTAGCTAGATATATAGTATTTTAGGTGCAGTATATTAAGCTTCTCAATCAAATTCAAATACATACTTGCACTGAATTAAATTATCTTTAGAAAGGATAATGCTTATTGTGTTTTATTAGTCAATACAACCATATGTATGGATTTAACTGAGAAGCCTAATACATTTCACTCAAGCTATTGTATCTAAGTTTTGGCCTAATTTTTTTTATAAGAATTTTGTTTTCCTTTTAGATTTATCATGTTCCATTTCTTCATCTCAAGATTGCATTGTCAATTTCCTAGTGAGGGAACTCTCTCTCTCTCTCTCTCTCTCTCTCATACAAGGCCTATATTACAAAAAAATTCATCATTGAATGAACTCATGTCATTGCCTAAAACATACGGTAACGAAACACCTTTCTTCGCTTAAACACAGTGGCCAAATGTCTTGGTGATGAAAATATTAGTAACCAAATTGTTTAATAACTAAAAGAAAAAAAAAATCATAGGTAACAAAACTATTTCACCGCTTAATATTTTTCTTGCTAAACGAAAGTATTCGTAGACAAAATAAATTTGTAACCAATGTCTTTTTTAATTTTTAAATTTTTTTTTATGTAACAATATTAGGCAACGAAATATTTCATCGCTAAATGTACTTTTTTTTTTTTTCAAATGATCAAGTGACGAATTATTTCATCATCAATTTATTTTTATTTTTTTAGTTGTCGTCAAATTTTTTATTTTTTTAAATCTATGGTAATAACGAAAAAGTTCGTCAACAATTATTTTTTAACTTTTCAGTTCTGCCTACTGGCAACCAAATTTTCTTCACCAAATTGTTTTTTTTTTTTTTTTTGGTAAAACATGAAATTCATTGCACCAAACTAAACCAAAAACAAAGTCTCAGGGCACACCCCATTTAAATACAAACCATCTAACTTAGACTTAAAAGATCTAACTACGTCCATAGGCGGACGGGCAAAAATCTCAAAACAACTGTCCTGAATTGCTCCTAGCCTAGCTAGCTTATCAACGCTTCTATTTGCTTCCCGATAACAACGATTAAATCTGATCTGGGGAATTTGGGTAGCCAACAGCCTGCAATCATCCACCAAAGCATAAATCAAATTGTTAGAGCAAGAAGGGGAAGTCAAAACATCAATGACAGACTTAGCATCTAAATTAACTTCAATAGTAGAAAATTTCCTATCAACACACAATAAAAGACCATCACGAAGTGCCCATAGCTCAGCTTGGAAACTAGTGGTGATGCCTATGTTTCTAGCAAAACCCACTATCCAGTCACCGTTCATCACGTATTAGACCCTTACCACCTGCCAACCCAAGATTACCTAAGGAAGATCCGTCAGTTTTTAGCTTCACCCACCCTCTAGCTAGTTTTTCCCATCTGATTGCCTTAACAACTCATGTTTTTGCTATCTTGGGATTGTAGGCACAATGATAGAACTCCCTTACTCTTTGTATTATTGCCTTAGAAAGGTTTGGGTTTGAGTTTTTGTTCTTGAAAACCACCCGATTCCTGTTGTCCCAAATCATCCACACTGCGAAAGGAAATAAAACCTTCGACGGGATAGAACCTTGAGGAGCAGATTTCTCTGTGGTACAGTTCATGGCTAACTAAGTGTGAAATTTTTTAGAAAAGAAAAGCCCATTGTTGTTGGTTATTCCTAGTGCATTCCAAATTGTGGCAATAGCAGGACAGCTTCTGAGAGCATGCTCAATAGCTTCAACACCACCGTGGCATGGCTAACCAAGTGTGAAATTTTTTAGAAAAGAAAAGCCCATTGTTGTTGGTTATTCCTAGTGCATTCCAAACTGCGGCAATAGTAGGACAACTTCTGAGAGCATGCTTAATAGATTTAACACCACCATGGCATAAAGGGCAGCATGTCTCCATTACCATTCCCTCGCAACCAGACACTCTCTAACACCAATACTAATGTGGCAGCACTTCCATATATAAAAAGGTTTGGATTCTAGATAGGGTTTTGATGAACCAAAACCAACTACCATGAAAAGGTTGAGGTGGACCAAGACCCAAAGCAAGTCTATACGCACTCCTGAGGTCAAAATCTCCATGTTTTGCTCCCATCTAGATCAACCTATCTTAATTGTTAGCTACTATGGAGATCGGAGTTGCTTGAATTTCCTTTCTACTGTTAGGTGGAAACTCAAAAGGGATCGCATCCTAGTTACACCCAAGGTTTGTTAACACATCCCCCACTTTATCCTCTTCACTAGTTAAGGACAAAAGCCCTTGTATCACCTGCCTTAAAGGACCTTGGCTCGACCAATTATCATACCAAAAACTTAGCTGGCTATTTCTCCCTAGCATCCACCTTGTACCTAGTTGGAACACATTTCTTCATACCAGTCCATATCTGAGGTAGATTATCTTGATTCCTTGATCTCACTCTTAACTGGGAACAATATTTGTTCTTTAACACTCTAGCCCAAAGGGCTTCACCCTCCGAATGAAATCTCCAATTCAACTTAGCTAACAAGGCAATATTTCTACCCTTGGCCATTTGTAAACCTAAAACACCTTCAACTTTTGGTCATGTTATCTTGCTCCAACTAACCCAATGCATCCTTCTAACTTGGTCAGTGGTTCCCCATAGGAAATTCCTATTCACCTAGTCTATTCCTTCCAGAATCTTGTTGGGGGAGATGAGTACATTGCACCACGTACGCAGGTATGGCAGCTGAGGAGTCTTGAACCAGGATAGCTCTTCCCGCTAAGGAAAGTAGATTTGCCTTCCATCCTGCCAATTTTTGCTTCACTCTATCCAAGACGAAGTTGAAATCTTGGCTAGATGAGCTTGGGCTTTTGATAGGGATTCTGAGATATTTTCCAATAGCAAGAGTAGTCCTAAAGCCAAGAATATCCCCCAAGGATTCTCGTGTATCTCTATCCACATATGGAGAGAAGTAAACCCTCGATTTTGACTCACTAGCCGACTGCCCAAATCTAGTGCAAAAACAATCTAGTACCTCTGTAATAGCTAGGCAATTTATATGGTCTACCTTGGCAAACAACAGAAGATAGTCGATAAAGAACAAGTGGGAGAAGGCAAGTCCTCCTCTTGAAGCTTTCACCGGGGTCCAAAGCTTATCTTCACATTTTTCTTCAATTAGCTACCCAAGGTAGTCCATACAGAGTATAAATAGATAAGGGGAGAGAGGGTCCCCTTGTCTAATACCTCTTGTTGGAAAAACCCCTCAAGGCAGCCCCCATTAAAGAGGATAGAGGTGGAGACATTGGAAACACAACTTATGATGATATCGGTTAGGCTCTTAGGCAAGTTCCTTCATCTCAAGGTGTCCCTAATGAAGCTCCACTCCAACTTGTCATAAGCTTTCTTAAGGTCAATTTTTATCACCATGTATCCAACTCTTCCTTTTTTTTCCTACTGATAGTGTGGATTAATTCTTACACAATAATTGCATTATCCATCCTCCTTCTTCCTGGCACAAAGGCTATTTGGAGAGGAGACGCTAGCTAGTTTAGAAAATGCCTCAATCTGGCCACTACAATCTTTGTGACAATTTTGTAAACTGTGTTGCATAAACTAATGAGTCTATAATTTCCAATAGTCTCAGGCCCAAGGATTTTAGGAATGAGGGCTATGAGTGTCTTGTTCAGATAATCTGGCATTCTCTTCTCCCCAAAAATCATTTTAACTTTATCTTTGGTTGAACCTCCAACAAGTAACCAGTGCTGCTGAAATAAACCTGCATGAAAACCATTTAGTGCTAAAGCTTTGGACGCTTTCAAAGACCAAAGCGCTGCTTTAATTTCCTCATCAGTCACCTCCCTATCCAAACTGCCACGTTCTTCCTCAGTTAAGGCTAGCTAGCAGGCTTCCAGTTGGATTGGTTATGGGAAGTGGTGTAAAGCTCCATAAAACTCTTCCTAATGTAATCCATGACCTCCTTCTCATCTGACAACAAATCACCAACACTATTCTTAATAGCCAAGATCTTATTTCTTTTCCTTCTCACAATAGCAGAAAAGTGGTAGAACAAAGTGTTCCGATCCCCAAAGACCATCCAATTAATTCTGGATTTTAATGCCCACAGTTCCTCTTCTTGAGTGAGAACCAAATTCAACTCCATTTGAAGTTTCTTTTCCAACTCAATCAATAAGCCTGAAGGAGATGTGGTGAGAGAGTGTTGAATCTCATTCAGTTCGGCCATGAGCTTACTCTTTTTCCAAAAAATATTTCCTAAATAAGTTCTATTCCAATGATCAACACTCTTGGAAAAATTTTTAATAGCTTCCGAAAAAGGGTTAGAGTTTTTCTAGGCATTAGAAACAAGAGCAGGAAAAGTTGGGTCCGAAACCCAGAAGGTTTGAAATTTGAATGGTCTTTCTAGGACGAGAGCAAGCCTGGGTTGAGATTCCATTAAAATAGGGCAGTGATCAGAGTAGCACTAGGTAAGATAGGTGACCCTAGCTTCAAGAAACAGGCTATACCACCCTGAATTTACAAAAAATTGATCAATCATTTCTTGGATAAGATCGTCAATGCCTCTGCGATTCGTCCAGGTAAACCGAGAATCCCAAGTTAATCATGTTGCACCTATCTAAGCACTCCTTATGGACTAAAGACCTATTCACATTAACATTTCTACCACTAAGCTTATCATTGTTAGTGAGGGGTTCATTGAAATCTTGGTAATAACCCAAGGTAGACTGTGAGAATCTGCTACTCTAACTAAATTATTCCATAAAATATACCTTTCAGCCTCCCTAGGACTAGCATAAACAGCAGAAAAAATCCAGGTTAAGTTTGTGAGAGTGCCTTTTTCTTCTCAGCACAGTGGCCCAAAGATCCTGGGCTAAATAAATATTCTTGGTGGACTGGGCTTAGTTCACCACAGCTAAAAAGCTGTTTAAGAACCAAGTGGTGTACAAAACAAGCTCCCTACAATACAAATAACTGACAAACAAAAATATCTGTATTGAATGACATTTCAATAGCAAAGGAATGCAAAGCAAATGAAATACAATGTAAGAAAAAGTTAGGGATCCTCGAATTAGTGAGGTGCATTTTATTAATTTTCCTTAGTTACGATTACAGTGCTCACTAAGACGGGATATAAGGTTCAACTAAGTTAAAAAATTACAGACTCTGATAGCTATTCAAGCTTCCAAGACTTGTAAAGTTTGAATTTGTTGAATCCAAGCATGTGCTATAGTGGCTGTCTCTAGGATACCGAGAGCGGTTCCTCTGTTTTCTTTTAATTTTACAGAGCTCTTCCTTAAGTTCTATATTCTTTCTGAGTATCTAGAAAATGGCCATGAACGCCTGAATAATCTAATCAAAAAATGAATCTTTATCTGAATGCCTTTTTAGCATGGATCCCCTCCTCCTTTTATAGCACAGCTCTAGGGCTCCGGAGTACTAGTGATTTCTCCCTTTTGCCCCTTAGAGTTCGTGCCATGCCAGTTTGCTCAGGGCTGGTTGTTTCCATCTTCTTTCATAGCTTCTTGCTTTTGGTGCGACCAAGCAGAAAGCCATTAGTTGGTTTTCCATTTCGAGGTCCCTTCCGTTCGCTGAACTTCTGCTATTTGTCCCTTTCTTCTAGCTTTTGGTTGCACTCAGTTCTTGTCGTTTTCCCCAAATAGTTGGAATCTTCATTGCCGAGTTGAAAGCTCCTCCCAGTTGCCTCCTTTTTATGGTTTTCTCATTGTTGTTTCGTTAAGACACAACTCCTACGTTTGTACTTTTTGATCCCACTGCACGTCTGGAGCATGAGACCCACATGCTTTTTGTCTTTTATCCCTCTTTTGAATTTTGCTTCAATCTTACTTCGCACACCCCAGGGATCCGCAGATTCTGGTGACTTCTGGGATCCTGACCCAGTTTTTCTTACTGGGCTCTTTTTGGTTTATTGGTCCTGGCCGGTTTTGGGCCTTTCTCTTGCTTTATGTATTTTTAAACTCTGTTCTTCCATGGGTCTTTGGATCCCAATCCTTTGTGCCTCTTGCACTTTTCTTCTTTCTTTTCTTTTTTCTTCATTATGTGAGCCCAGCCCCTTTTTTTTCTTATTTTTCCCTTAGCTTTGTTATTTTCTATTTAATTTTTTTTTTTTTTGGGTGAAATGACCCCAACGTGCTATTTCTTTGGGCCTTAGTCTGTGATCAATTTTTTGAACATCAACAAAGTTTGAGCTACGAACCTTAACAGATACATGGATCTCCTGCTCTGTATTCGCAAGCTATACTACCTCTACTTTCTTCGAATTCCATAACACCACAACCCTCCAGCATAACCAATAGTGTCAGCATGTATTGCACCATCAAATGGCAACCTATCTATGATTTCTTTCACTTTTTCACCGCTAAGCCAGGTCTCCATCACAACAAAAATGGTTGGATCATGCATTTGAGTTAGCTCCCGAACATGGTTTTGAAAATTGGGCTTTAGTATGCCCCTGCTATTCCACATTATAATATTCATAATGAGATGATGATGAGGAGTGGGGAATTTGAGTTCGGCATTTCACTTCCTCCCTTAAATTCCATCCTATTTGTCAAATCATCTCCTTCTTCTGACCTTTTCCTAGCATCAAAGTGAGACAATGGTCCAGGACTCCCACTTCTAGAGTTGGCTGAAATATCTAGAGGAGCTTCATGGAGTTTCTGCTGCTCATGATGCTGGTTGAAATTGGCATGGTTTCAATCATTCTTCTCTCTGTTAGCTTCTCCATCAAGTTCACCTCGTGCAGAAATGAAGTTAAGGATATGTGTGGGTTTGTCTCCTAAACCACTAGATGCTTGTCCTCTAGTAACAAACCGTCTGATAGAAATATCCACCAAGGATTTTGGAATCTCCCCCCATAGCGGGTCTGTTAGTGGAATGGTCCCCTCCTTTGCACTCCTTTCTGTTAAAGGGAATATAAATTTCCATGCTTTCTTCAGCTTGTGGTTGAACCAACCCATCACATGAGTTGGATTTACTCAAACCTCCACATAACTATCTTTAGATTCTCCACCACCGATCCCTCTAGATTTATGGCCCATCTTTGTTAGGACATATATGGAAATTGTTAGTGACATATGTTATGTATATTGGCTAATCTTTTGACAAAACGCACTTTACTTGTAATTAGGTAAATCTAGGATGGTTTTAGTACTTAAAGGAGCGAGATTTCAAGTTTAGTATTGAAGCCATGCAAATCTGTCCAAGAAATAAGTGAAGAAGTGTTGTTCATTAAAACTCAACAGATTGCTCGATAGAATCATATCTATAGAGGTTTAATGATGTAGCTCGACAGTAACTCGACAGAAGCTGTATCTGTCGAGAATTATGAAATTATAATTTCTAGATCTGATTTCATGCATATCCATGTGTATTTGTGTAGGGTTTCTTTTCTCACAGCCCTAGACATATATAAGGATTATTTTAAGGGCCATCACAGATGATGCAACTTGATACAAAGTGATTATACATGCATATTGTGACTGGAGACAATTTGCTCTAGTTCATCATATTCTCTCTAGAAGCTACTATGTCTTTGCGCCAAGGGTTTTGTAACTAAGGAGCTTCTTGATCTTCATTGTTGGATGAACTGAAAAACTTTGTAGCCAACATTTTCCTCAAGTTGGTGTGTTAGTCACGTACTAGGATCTGTGCATTATTTGTTAGTCACGTACTAGGAGCCGTGCATTGAAAAGGTAGAACATTACAAGTCTAATTGGGTATTAGGGTAAGGGTTCAACTGTAGGTTGGTATTAGGTATTGGGATTCCTTTTACTTGTAACTGCTTGTTTTGATAATAGTGGATTCTCAAGAGTGGAGACCTTAAATTCACCCGGTGAGGTTTTGCCTCAGTGGTTTTCTCAATTCGTAAACAAATCACCTATGTCAAATTTATTTTCCACTGCATTTAGCTTAGTTGGTGATTTGTTTGTGCTACCACGCTTATTGCATGAAATTGAATCTAATTAATTGATTAATTTCCCAAATGGGTCAATACATTCTTAGCCTATCAAATGGTATCAAAGCAGGCACACTCTGATTAGCTTTAATCTTTGTTGTATGATCTATTGACCCCTGTTGTCATGGCTACTACCGACATGAAAAGATCTTTTATTTCAAATACATCTTGCTTTTCTAATCTCTATTTGATTGAGTGTTTTAGAAAATGTAAGTCTAAATTTTTTTTCAAAGCTATCATGAAGATTTTTGAAAAATGACTTAATGTGACGAAAATGAAACTAGACTGTCTCAAAATGAAAATGTGCAAAGGAGTTCATCTGAGAAGGGTAAAAATTAAAGGTGTTGCACATAAATGGTAGATGAGAGAGAAAACCATTCATACTGATTTATCAAGCAAGCATGAAGTGTGTTTTATGGTGAAGTCTGCGTTCAAAGTAATGGACGCATGTTTGTGGTACCTTGGCAATAGATGCTCAAGACACATAACTGGAGACCGTTCTCTCTTTAAGGTTTTTTAGTCTAAGGCTGTGTTTGGTTCCCGTAAAATATTTTTTGAAAAATAAATATTTTCTAGAAATGCTATTTTTGGGAAAGGAAAATATTTTCAAGTGTTTTGTTGCATTATGAAAATTGTTGTAGAAAACATCTTCATGTGCTTTGTTTTTCTGAAAATGCTATTTTCCTACAAATTTTTCACATTTTCTCAACATCCAAACAAATTTTATAACAAAAAATTTCAAAATCACAACCAAATCCCATTCCACAACAACAACCCACAACCACCGAAATTTAAACCCACCACCCAACTCCAATTCAATCCACGACAGCGAACTCCGGCAATCAAAAGCCACAACCGACGACAAGCAAGCAAAACCCACCACCACACAACAGGAAAACCACCAAAACACCACCACCCACACCACCACAAAAAAAAAAAAAAAAAAAAAAAAAAATCCCATAAAAATCAAAATCACACAGAGAGAGAGATCAGTTTATGGGTTTCTGGCGAAGTTGAAGGCTCTGGGTTGCCGGCAAAGTCAAAGGCTTGTGGGTCGAAGGCTCTGGGTCGAAGATCAGTGGATCGAAGGCTCTGGGCTCTAGGTTCGTGGGTCGAAGATCGGTGGGTTGAAGGTTCGTGGTGTGATCTAGGCTCTAGGTTCATCGGCGAAGTCGAAGATTGGTTCGTGGGTTCATGGTGCGAAGGCTCTGGGTTGCCGACGAAGTCGACGGCTCGTGGGTCGTCGGCGATGGGCTCTCTCTTCTCTCTCTCTCTCTCTCTCTTTCTCTCTCTCTCTCTCTCTCTCTCTCTCTCTCTCTCTCTGTTTTCTAAAAAATGGGATTTGAAGGTAAAATAAAAACAGAAATGAATTTACACCCGGTCACATGGTCAACTGAAAAGCATTTCTGAAAAATTTATTTTCCATGCGCAACCAAATACCTGCATTTACGGAAAACCATTTCCTAAAATGGTTTTACAAAAAAAAAAAAAAAAAAAAAAAAAAACACAACCTAAGAAAGGTGGAAATGTCACCTTTGGTGATGGGAGCAAATCACAAATAAAAAGGAAGGGAACCATCTCTCTACCTGGATTGCCAGACATTGTAAATTTGTTGAATGTAAAAGGTCTGAGAGTGACTTGTTGAGCATAAGTCAAGTATGTGATCAAGACTTCATGGTGCTGTTCTCAAAAGGGAAATGTCTCATCTTGAATAAGTTCGGAAAGAAACTTATAAGCGGAGTCCGCACTCTGGATAACTGCTATGGATTGGTACCTAATGCTGATATTGTGTGCAATAGTATTCGATTGCCAAATGAAGACTTATGTTACCAAAGGATGGGACATGCTAGCTACAAATATTTGTCAATTGTATCTAAGCATGAATCAGTGTTGGGAATACCAAAGCTCAGCAAGGTTAGCAATGTTGTGCGTGGACCATGTTAGCTTGGGAAATAGACGAAAGCAAAACATCCAGGAACTCAGACATCAACTACATCTAGACCTTTGGAGCTACTACATTTGGATCTCATGGGTCCAATAAAAACCAAATCTCTTCAAGGAAAGAAATACATCATGGTTGTAGTAGATGATTTCACCATGTACACTTAGGTCATTCTTCTAAGATCCAAGTCAGATGCTCCTGAGCATATTAAAGCTTTGTGTACAAGACTATAGAATGAGAAGAACATGAAGATTGATCGAATTCGCAGTGATCATGGTAAAGAATTTGAGAACTCATACATGGAATCTTTCTACACTAGATCTGGTATGTCTCAAGAATTCTCTGTTCCTATTACTACCCAGCAAAATGGTGTAGTAGAAAGAAAGAATAGAGTCATTCAGGAGATAGCTAGAGCCATGTTACACAATAAAGATGTGGCCAGAAATTTATAGGGAGAAGCAGTTAACACCGCATGTCATACGGTTAACTGGGTATATTTTAGAGCCGATACAAAGAAGACTCCCCATGAATTGTGAAAGGAAAGAAAGCCAAATGTGAAGTATTTTAGAATCTTTGGAAGTACTTGTTTCATCCTTAAGGATAGAGAGAATGTAAGAAAGTTTGACTCTTGAAGTGATGAAGGAATATTTTTGGGATACTCTTCCACAAGTAAAGCTTATTAGGTGTACAACAAAAGAACCAAGAAGGTAATGGAAACTGTCAATGTTGTTATTGACGAAACTTCATATTCTAGTTCTGAGAAAATTATTGAGGAAATACCTAAGGCAATTCTTCCTTCAGAGCCTAAGGTTGTTCAAGAAGAAGTTGATCAAGTGCTCGTCTCTCCAAGTACTCCAAGTGTTGTAGAAGTCTCAGCAGATATTCCTACATCACCTGAGTCTGAATCTCATGAAGAGAAAGGGCCTTCCTCAAGGATCAAGCTGAATCACCCTCTTGAAATTATTGTGGGAAATATGAATGAACTTACACTAAGAAAGCGTACAGTTGATAAATGTGTTGCTAACTTTGTGTCTTATTCTTACTACTTGTCGCAGGTTGAACCCACCAAGGTTAAGGATGCTCTCCAGGATGAAAGCTGGGTTGAGGCCATGCATGATAAACTGCTCCAGTTTTAAAGGAATGATATCTGGACCCTGGTACCTAGACCAGAAGGAAAGCACATCATTGGCACAAAGTGGATATTCTGCAATAAAACTGATAGGGAGGGAAATGTGATCCGCAACAAGGCTCGTCTAGTGGCCTAAGGATATTCTCAAGTGGAAGGGGTAGATTTTGATGAAACATTTGCTCCTGTAGCCCTCATGGAATCCATTAGGGTTCCCTTAGCCCTAGCTTGTCATTTGAAGTTTAATATTTACCAAATGGATGTGAAGACTACATTCTTGAACAAGTTTCTTAAAGAAGATGTCTATGTTGCTCAGCTTAAAGGATTCATTGATCCACACTTTTCGAATCTTGTGTTGTACCTCAAGAAGGCTCTCTATGGACTAAAGCAAGCACTCAGAGCTTGGTATGACCAGCTTACACAATACTTGGTCTCATATGGTTTCATAAGAGGACAAGCTAATCAAACTCTTTTCATCAAAAAGGAGAATGGCGAGTTGATAGTAGCTTAAGTCTATATTGATGATATCATTTTTGGGTCTATAAAGGATGAACTTGCTCATGAATTTTCAAAGCTTATGCAAGCTGAGTTTGAGATGAGCATGATTGGAGAGTTGAGTCACTTCCTTGGATTGCAAATTCGTCAACAAGAGTCAAGTATATTCATATTTCAATCTAAATATGCTAAGAATCTTGTAAAAAAGTTTGGTTTGGAATCTGCTAGTCCTGTTAGAACTCCTATGAGCCCTAATGTTGAACTCACTGTTGATTTGTTAGGCAAAAGTGTTAATTTGTCTTTATATGGAAGCATGATAGGTAGTCTCCTTTACCTTACTACTAGCAGACCTAACATTAGTTATAGTGTGGAAGTGTGTGCTAGATATCAAGCAAACTCCAGAATCTCATATGATCGCTTTAAAAAGAATCATAAAATATGTCAAAACCACTGCCAATTTTGGAGTGTGGTACAACAAGGACACAAATGATGTCTTAGTTGGATATTCTGATGCAAACTAGGCTGGGAATGCTGATGATAGAAAAAGTACTTCAGGGGGTTGTTTTTATGTGGTTAATAATCTTGTTTCCTGGATAAGTAAGAAGTAGAATTCCATCTCATTATCCACTATTGAGGCTAAATACATTGCTGCCAGTAGCTATTGCACCCAACTTCTGTGGATGCAGAAACTTCTCATTGATTATGGTATTCGTCAAGAACATCTTACCATTGTGACAACACCAGTGCCATTAATATCTCTAAAAATCATGTTCAACATTCTCGAACAAAACATATAAAGATACAACCACTTCATTCGGGAACTTGTCGAAGATGGCACACTCACTCTTGAGTTTATCCACATTGATGATTAGAAGGTTAATTTGTGCACTAAGCCTCTTGATAGCAAATGGTTTGAATTCCTACGCCAAAACATTGGTGTAATCTCCACGGAGTGATCTCTCCTCTTTCTCCTCATATCTCATGCATTTGCATCTAGTTTTTTGCTTTATTTTTGTTTTTCATTAAAAAAAATGAAAAATTAGAAAAATATAAAAATAGTGTGTGTTTTGTGTACATTGGTACTTGTGTACCTTGGATGGCCATTGAAACAAAGTTTTCTAAACTTTGTTTCTCTTGTAGCTTAAATGAGCATCTCAATGCACAACTAAACAAGTGAGTTTTGTGGCTTGTATTTGTGATGAGTATGATTAAGTAATCTCTTATACTTAACACTCATATCACTCTTTTTGACGGGAAGGACTAAAAAAATCCTAAAAGAAGGGCATAAATAACCATTTCACCACTAAAGCCCGCCAATCATGAATAACATTCATATGCTTTGACATAGAAAAATTGATGTTTAAGCTTACATAATTTGGTATTTCTTCTCTTTCTCTTATATGCTCATGTATGATATGCTCAAAAAGAAAAATATGCAAAGAAAATCAAAAGCAAAAAAAATCAAAATGCTTTTAAATATGGTTGCAAGCGTGTTTCTAGGAGATGTGGGAGTTATAGGATGTACCTCGAACGTGATAGTCCCTATCAAGCAATTATGATTGTGTGTGAGTGCATGTGATTTTCTCAAATCTCAAATCGCCATAATATGAGACATTTATGCACTCTTGCTATGTTTTCACACGCAACACATAAATTATTTACTACTTTTGATACATGTGCAGGTACAATGTGATTTGGTCATCAAAAGGAATACATGTGTTAATGTATGCTCACTAAACTATCATAACTTGTTTTTGAAATATAAAATTGGTTAGACTTGTTTAGAGTGTGTGTGTTTTGGATCATGAATGCTTTGCATTTTTTTGTTGAGAGTTTTTTTTTTTTTTTTTTTTTTTTTTAGCTTAATATGTTGATTGGATCTAAGTTTGAGTAGCTTGCTTATTGCATTAATCTCTATTTGTTTTTCCTCTCTTTGTAAAACCTGTTTTCTTCAAGCTCGATAGCTTCTCGACAGATCCTCGATAGATTCTCATCTATCGAGCCCCTCTTTCTTCTTTTCTCAACAAAAGTTAGCACAATTTTGATCCATCAAGCTTTCTGGAATTTGTCTCGATAGCTTCTCGACAGCTTTTCAATCCATTGAGAAACTTTCTGTCTAGTCGATAGATTCTCGACAACTGCTCGATCCATCAAGGTACTTTTGCCTTCGATAAATCCTTGATAGCACCTCGACAGATTCATTTCTATTAAGATTTAGTGCTTGACAAATCTCGATAACTCCTCAATCCATCGAGCTACATTTTTCTATATATAGCTGAGGCGCAATCCGGTTTTCATTTTCTCACTTCTCTCTCAATAGAAAACTTTCTCTCTCGACCCAAAACTCTTTCTCACTCTCAAATCTCCTCATCCACTACATTTTCAGCCTCTACCAAGATCAAATCACTTGGTAAGCGTCCTAAAACCTTCTTTTTTCACGCATTCATGCATTTTAGACCTAGGTTTTCGGGTTTTTGAGTTTTTCTTGAAATTTTTGGGTTGGGCTTTGTGAATTTGATGATATATGATCATACATTGCATTCCACTAGCATTTTAACAATGTTTCATGCATTTAGATGTGTGCTGGTAGGTTTGGATTAGGTTTCAACCCATGATGAAATTTATTTTTAGCATGTCACATGTTCATGCAAATGTACTCTTTCATTCTTTTTTTTGGATTGTGCTCTGTGTCTCTCTCTCTCTCTCTCTCTCTCTCTCTCTCTCTCTCTCTCTCTCTCTCGGATAGACTGTGCATGGCACCTGAGCGCAAATCTTCTCCGACTCAGAACCTTCTTGGTGGTTTTAGGTCTTCTTCTTTTGATCCCATTCCCCCTCTTCACGTTCGGTTCCATGATGGGAAGGCCTAGCAAGATTTCCTTAAGAACTTTCAGAGATGTGAAGTTCATTCGGAGTGCCATGTCATTTTGTTAGACTTTTTCGACACTTCTCTACACAGTGTCATTCAGACTTGAGGATGGGAATCTCTTTATAAGATACCCTTTAGGTGTCCTATCATGCTTATACAGGAGTTTTAGTCCAATATACACGGTATCAATACCTTTGTACCTCAGTTTGCCACGACATTCAAAGGTACACGTATCGTAGTCACTTTAGATCTTATATTCGAGATACTACATGTCCTGATTACTCGGTTGTTAGCGTCTAAGGACTGTGTCCAAAGATGAGTGTCAAAACACCCCATGCTCGGGCTTTGCAAAAGGTCTGAGATTCCTTAACATGGTGATGACATTTGTTCTTACTCCAGTGTCTCACTATAACTCTATCACAGAGCCACGTGCTCGATTTTTGTTGTCCCTCTTAAAGGATCTTTCTATTGACTTCTACACTCACTTCATCACTTCCATCATTAATGTTTATCAAGATACGGCGACCTGTAATAAGCTCATCTTTCCTTCTGCTATCACGCAAATCCTTCGCCATTTTTCTATCCCTATTCCTGATTCTCTCTACTTCTCCGTTATGGGTGCCATCAGCATAGCTTCTGTTCAGCAAAGCGAGGCCCAGCTTCAATTGAAATGGCTCCTGCAGCTCCTGCTATTCCTTCCACCTCCGCTCCTTCTTCCTTGGTTGGTGGTGTGACTCTTGAGGCCATCATGGCACAGCTTCAGCACATGGATGCTTACCTTAACGCTCTTAGTGATGAGTTGTGTCAGGTGAGCACCCGTGTCAGTTGTATTGCATGATAATAGGCTCACCTCAATGGTTTCACCGCTTCTCCCTCTCCTCTTCCGGAGGCTTCGACAGATGAGGATGGCGATGATGGTGCTAATGATAATGATGAGGATGAGGATGTTAGCTCTGCTAGTGATGATGAGATGACGACCTCTCAGTGACTTACCCTTTGTTATTCATGACAAAACGAGGGAGTAGTTTTTGGTTGATGAGAGTAGTCTTGTTTTTAGGGGGAGATTTAGCATAGGATATTTTTGTTAGGGGAAGTGTCTATATATTCTTGAGGGATGTAGTGAGGATTTTATGTACTTTTCTTTTCTTTTTCTTCAGTTACATTATCCTCTTGTACACCGATCTTGTGATCATTTATTTATGACATACATTGTATTTATTTTCATATATATGATGATGTATGTTGTTTTTCACCTATCTCTCCATGTGTTGTTTTTTTTTTACTCTCTTTATACATATGTTTCTTTATGTATGCAGTCTTTATTTCTATTTCACACTAAGATGCCTTGATGAATTTTGTTTAAAGTGTTCAGAAAGACAGGTTATGATAATCTACCATGCCATGAACTCTCTTCGTGCAAAGTTTTTCAAGAGTTTGTGTTAGGGTTAGATTTTTTTTGTAATTCAACAAGTGATTATGAATTTAGTGATTTAAGACTTCTCTCATGATTCATTTGTTTGTTGTGGTTTTGTCACGGATTGCCAAAAGGGGAGATTGTTAGGACATATGTGAAAATTGTTAGAGACATATATTATCTATATTAGCTAATCTTTTGAAAAAACGCATTTTACTTATAATTAGGTAGATTTAGGATGAGTTTAGTACTTCAAGGAACAAGAGTTCAAGTTTAGCATTGAAGCCATTTAAGAAATAAGTAAAGAAGTTTTGTTCATTAAAGCTCGACAAATAGCTCGACAAAATCATATCTATCGAGGCTTAATGATGTAGCTCTATAGCAACTCAACAAAAGCTGTATCTGTAGAGAATTACAAAATTAGAATTTTCAGATCTGATTTCACGCATATCCATGTGTATTTGTGTAGGATTTCTTTTCTCATAACCCTAGACATATATAAGGATTGTTTTAAGGGCTGTCATAGATGATGCGACTTGATGCAAAGTGATTATACATGCATATTGTAACCAGAGACAATTTGCCCTAGTTTATCATATTCTTTCTAGAAGCTACTGCGTCTTTGCACCAAGGGTTTTGTAACCAATGAGCTTCTTGATCTTCATAGTTTGATGAACTGAAAAACTTTGCAACCAACATCTTCCTCAAGTTGGTGTGTTAGTCACGTACTAGGATCCGCGCATCATTTGTTTGTCACGTATTGAGAGCCATGCATTGAAAGGAGAGATTGCCACTACATTACAAGTCCAATTAGGTATTAGGGTAAGGATTCAACTGTAGGTTGGTATTAGGTACTGTGATTCCTTTTATTTGTAATTGCTTGTTTTGATCATAGTGGATTCTCAGGAGTAGTGACCTAAATTCACCCGGTGGAGTTTTTCCTCGGTGGTTTTCCCCCTTCGTAAATAAATCACCTGTGTCAAATTTATTTTTCGCTGTATTTAACTTAGTTGGTGATTTGTTTGTACTACCACACTTATTGCATTAAATTGAATCTAATTAATTTCACTTGGCTAATTAATTTATTAATTTCCTAAATTGGTCAATACATTCTTGGCCTATCAATCTCGTCCCTTGGTGAGGCTGAGAAGTGAAATTGTGACGCAAGGACTAGCTGGGCATCATGATTCAAAGAGAAGGCAAAGCTTCCTTGCTCTCGGTTTAGGAGTGGTGGTTGGTTTTAAACTTCTTTAGATAAACTACTGCCTAAGTTTGCTGGAGCCCTTGAATAGGCAATTACCTTCTTGCCCTTTATGGATTTTGCACCCCTAGGCTTTGATAAAAACTCCATTCTATTTGGTTCAATGTCCTGGCCCAAGCCCTCAAGCCCACCGAAACTCTTACCTATAATTAACAGGCCAGCCTTTCATTTTCCATCTCTTTTTTGGCCTAACACAACCCCCGTGGCTTTACTGGTGGTCCCTGTCCTAGTTAGGGCTCCACTTAAGTAACAATTCTTTCATTTTTGTACGAAGCTGAGCTAGCATAGGCATTACCTTTTTTGGACTATTATTCCCATTTCTTTTCCTTGTCACCACTACCCACTGTCCATAGTTGTCCTCTACGTGCGTATTATCAGTACTCCCTTGCAATGTGTCCTCTCCTGACTCATGCATGTAGGGCCCTGAATCATGCATCATGCATGATGTCCTTTCCCGATCACGTTGTATGCCATCTTCCCCTCCCTTCTTTGGCTAGGTGGAGCATACCAAGAACGAGCATGTATCTTTCTGGTGGCAAATCTGCTTACATGAGAAGCAGAGTTTATGTATGCCTTCATAGCTAATGGGCTGCTCTATTCCTCCAATGATTAGCGAAGTGGTCAGTGGCTTCTCAACATCCACTTGAATGCATAATATTTTATACCTTCCCCTGGACTCAGAAGATGTATGGGTATCAATCCTCAAAACATTCCCAATGGACTTTCCAATTTGCTTGAGCACTTACAAATCATAGTATTCAATTGGAAGCTCCGAAATTCTGATCCAAACTGCAATGGATGACACATTCACTGCTGATAGCTTGAAGTTAAGCTCCTATGGTCTTATGGATAAAAAATGCTCCCCAACAAACCAGGGGCCCTTCTCCAAGACTGATGAAAAGTCATCTTTCAGCCCAAATTGAACTAGGAAGAAATCCTTCCCTAAGTCAATGATATCCATTCTCCTAGTCGGTTTCCAAAGGGCATTCAGCCTCGCTTGCAAGAAATGATACCCAACGGTCCTACCATAAACCTTAACAATCAGAGAGTTTGCCCAAGGAGCACGGATACGTTGCTTGGCTTCCTTGGACAAAGTCAACGCAACCAACCCTTCTCTTATCTTAGTCACCTCGTCATCCGAGTCTTCATTGTCTTCCATGTGACCATCGAGTTGAAAGGCCTGGTTATAAGCTCCTGGTATTTCCCCCAGAAGCTTTTCCTTGAAAGATAGCCCATTGTTTCTAGTTTTATCTTGTGAGGATGCCCCCTTTCCACTGCTGAACTTAAAATCTGCATGATGCATATCCTTCACTTTCTTGTTGCTGCAAGCAAGTTCCATTTCTTCTTCTCTAGAGAGAAAATGCGACTTTGAGAGACTCATTTCTCTGCAGGAAATTTTTATTTATTTAGTTATGCTCATTACGTTACATTAATCTATTCATTTTCAACAACACATTCATAAACAAACCATCCACACAATCTAAAAGCAATTAAAAAACAATTATACTATTCAAAGTTTCAAACCATCCATTCAAGTAAGTTGTTCACAAAACAATTACAACAAAAGATGAAAGATATCTTACAACAATCTATATATATCTAAAAGCTGAAGCGTAACATTTATTGTTGCTACGCTCCGGTTCAGCCACCTAAGCAGTCACGTCATAATCCTTTTTTATTTCTAATTTTTTCTAAATATTTTTAAAACATTTTCTCATTTAATATAGTGACTTAAAAATTCCATTATTTAAAAATTAAAATATCTTTTAACCATTATTTTTATTGTAAATATCTTTTTTCTTTTCAATTTTCCTATAACTATTTTTAACATTTATTTTTTTAATATTTATACTTCTCCAACCTTTCTCCCTCCCTTACCTTTTCATCTCCCCACTACTTCTCCAACATTTCTCCCTCCCTTACCTTTTCATCTCCCCACTACCCTCTACATTAATATCATTCTTCCTTTTCCCCTTCACCTTCCTTTATTTTTGTCTCTTCTTATTCGCACTTCTTACTATAAATTAGTCACTATCGCTTTCATTCTATGCATAGTTTTCCCTCACAAAACAAAGGTTCTCTCTCTCTCTCTCTCAATTTGCTTTTCTTTTCTTTTTCTTTTTATTGCATCCATACTTAGGTTGATGAATTTTTGTATTAATTAGAATTCTACTTTGGGTTGATGCGATTTAGTTTTGTGTTTTAAGTTGGCATCTTTTCTATTCTCTTTTATTATTAAATATTATCCTACTGCATTATACATATAGTATATAATAATATAATGTTACTATATTATATAGAATGACATGGATAATTTGATGTTTATTGTTATATATTTTATTTTTACTCTTTTTTCTTCTTATCGTATTTTATTCAACAATTAAATTTAGTCACATCCTCCATACTTCTGCAGCACAAATCAAGAAAATAGCTTGACACACACTTGCCTTCATTTACCATACATGGAGTATCAAAATATTTGTGTGATAAAGGGTCATATAATTTATAATTTAGATAACACTCTTTGAATGTGTCTAGGCCTATAGATTGAGCAATTTGTAGTCTTACAAGGCTATTGAGGATGGACTTTTTGAATCAAGACTAAAAAAATATGGACTACTATATATCATTTAGATAAAAACCTTTATCATAGATATATTAATTTTTTCCACAAATTTAAATCACGCAAACTTAATACTTTTATATTATGTGTTAGCATCGTTTCTACTTCTTCTTCTTCTTCTCAAAAATATTATGTATCATCTTTAAAGGATGCCAATAATATTGATCTTATGCGAAAATTTACATAAAATATTGAGAAAAAAATGTTTTATATTACAGTCTACTAAAAATGCCTTTTAAGAATGTAAACCTTTCTATTTTTCATATCACTGATGTATTTTACAGTTACTACATTTGATAACTTAAGTTTTAATATTCTTAAGTTATTTTGGCAGAAAGAAAAAAAAAAATTTAAAAAAAAGGTTGTCATAAAATAGGAGTTCATGTAAGGCCACCAAACTTGATAATTTGCAAATAATGGAACCATTTGCAATAATATTTGCATAGTTATATAGTTCTAGGTAAACCAATCAAGCAAACCTTTAGACTTCAAAAAACACATATCTACCAGTGGTTAAACGTTCATCTTGGGTATTTTTAAGTTTTCACATAATTTTACTTCTATATATTCATCTATTTTAATTAAAATTAAAAAAAAAAAAAAAACACTTTCATTTAGATATTTATAAGTAAACAATGAAATAATGATTCATGAATAAATAAATAAATAATCATCTATACATATTTATCTTAGTTGGTCTAATATAATTTAGATGATTACAACTTAATAATGAAGTCTATAAACAAGGTATTTAAAACAATCATATTTCTATAATTCAAAAAGTTCCCATTTATTTTTTCAAAAAAAAATGTCTTTTACATTTCCTTGGAATTTTTAAATTTTTTTTTTTTTTTTTATAACTTTGACATACCACTAACCTAACCGCTTCATACATTAAAAAAATTTAATGCTCATTATTACTTTTGTTAAGATATTATGGATGTCTTAATTGATTGAGACCAAACTAGAGAAATGTCTTTCATATTTCCTTTAAAAAAAAAACCTTTGATATACTACTAACGTAACTATATCTATAACTATTTAAGTCATCCATGATATCTATCTCTTATTGATAACTATAAAAACTACAACTAGCGAGTGAACATACAAAGTAATCAAGAAAAAATGATGGAAGAAAAAATGAAATAAAATTAAACGTCAATATTAACCATTATTTGAAAAATAAAAAAGTGACCAAGAGGAGTAAGAAATAAAATAGAAATGACCATACAAAAGACATTGAAAACTTTATAGTGCAACAAAATCAACCATTACATTCACTTAATTAAATCAATAATCAACAATTAAATATAATAATACAAAATTTAAACTTAAAACTAATCAAACTCAAACTTGGGAAATCATATCTCCTATCATAGCTAAAACTGAGATGTTCTTTAGTAATTTAGAAATTATATTAGAAATAAAGTTGGAATTTTTTTTTTTTTTTTTTTTTTTTGAGAAGGAAGTTGGAAAATAAAAAAAAAAAAAAATCTAATGAAAAATTCTATCTCTTATTTAATGTCTATGTTATGCAAATCATCAACCAATAAATATATGATAATGGTAAGAAACATTATAAACAAGATTATAAAAAAATATGATAAATTTTTTTTTTTAAATTCTTTAAAAAGTTTAAGAACTAAAATAATATTTTTACCTAAAAATATCACGCGCAACGCGCGGGTTTGCGACTAGTATAAAATAAAAATGAGTTCAAGTAGTGCCACACAAAATGTCTTTATGCTCCCAATCTCATATTTGCACAAAGATAAAGAAAAATACATCAAGATCATAGAGCAAAAACATTAATTATGTTAGTAATATAAGAATTATTGTTAGTAATGCGTTAAAACTAATAACATCATTGCATAATTTATATTTAAGTCACCACAACTCATATAAGATAAGTTGTAGAAAGTAAAAGATATATTTTTAAGTGTTATTTAATGCACAAATATGTCTAACTCTTTAACCATGAGTCTTATTGGTGAGCCTAAGTTCTTACACTTGAGGGTGGTGTTTGTGTAGCTCACCAATGGCCCCTAAAAACAAGAGCCTCATTCCAAACCCCCACCCCACACCACAAGGAAAAAATAGGCTAACTTTGCATGGTTTATTGTTATGAATTGCTTCGATTAGTTCACATGCTTCATATATATTTTATAAGTGTTTAAAGAAAGTTTCATTATTTTTACATATCAAAATAATAAAAGTTTCTCACCAGAAGTCCCTTTATAGCATCTATTTCCTTTACTTAAAAAAAAAAATGAAAAAACAAGGACCCAAACTGCTAAATTTACCAAAGTCTTGAACTAACTTAACTATCACATTGATACTTTAAAAAAATCTCAATCATGCTCCAACAATTTGATGCACTAACAGCATAAAAGAAAATAAAAGGCTAGGAAACATCATAATCTAGCACTATCAGACTGATTAGTCTAAGAAAACTACAGCACAAACAAGAAAAGTAAAACTTTAGACTCTTCGCATGTCTCTCCATCAACATCACAACCTTTTTTCTTTTTTGTAAAAAATTCATCCTACAAAGAACCCACGTTGGACCCAATTAGTAAAGAAGTATCCAAGCATTTCTTATTTTGGTATGGATGACTTATAACAATACGATTAACACAAGGCAAAATGAAGAACAAACAGTGTTAATCATGATTCTAAGGGCAAAGCAAGAAAATACAATATATTCAAAAAAGTTAATGCAAGGGAAGAATTTTAAAATTCATGCAAAGTCCCCAACAACAAGCATTGGTAAAATAAAAGGACAATGTAAATGCAATGAATATTGTAAAAAATTCTAAAAAGGCCAAAGTTTGAGTCCTAGATCCAAAAGGTAAAAAGATCTAAGCCCAAAGAGCCCAACACAATGAATTTGTAGAGACTGGATTGGAAAATTAGGCTCTAACGAGTATAATAGATCCAGATGGCAAGAAAGCAAAGATAGACTAATTTTATCTAAAGAAAAACCGTCCTCAGCCCAATTCGAGGAGATCAGTTCTTGTATATATTTCTTGAATTGATTACAAGTACAATTCTTAGTGCTACAGTATTCTTCTCTTAAATTTTCAATCCCCTTCTCTCAAGGCATCCCTTCTATTTTATACTATCTTTTACTTTTCATCTTTGCCCTCCACATGTAGGTTAGATTGTTGGTGTTGATCCTTGTCACATCAACACATTCCTGAAATCTTTGGGGAGTAGCTGTAAGGCTAAAAACTACTGTTCAGGTATCACTTCCTTATTAATGCAGCTAGAGAGTTAGCTACAGAGCATTCAATGCGGTGGTAGTAGTTTTCACTTAGATATTTCCCAGCTCCCATTGTTCCTGTACGTTCATAATACCTATCCTTATCAATAGAACTTCCTGAAATATCACTCTAGATGACAGAACACATTATCTGATCTCTGCTTTATTTAGCCAAGGAGATACTCCTCCTCAGCCTACCTTCCCCAACTCTCTTATTCGTAGCTTACTCATTGTATTTTGAGTCTTACATTTTCATTAATGTTTATCTGTCCTCAGACCATCAAGTGTCCTCAGACAAGGCCCAAGTCCCAACATATATTCTTGGGCCCCTTATCCCTATAATAGCCCCTCAAAACTCCAATTTTTTCCCTCCTAAAATGGGGTTTTGACTTTGGATAATTAATCCCATATGTTTCTTTGATTTCCACATGTGAGAATGTTGCTTTGCGTGTCTCGTAATTGTTCCTGACACTTCGAAGCCTGCGATGTCTCATTAAATGCCCTAGGCGGCGCTTTATTCCCTGCATCTTACAGTGAGATGTAAATCCTACGGCTGGCATTTCTCCTCAAATTTTGAGCGGGATAACTTCCACTTAATTTCGCCTCCTATATAAGGCGCCTAGTGGGTTTACTTTTTTCTTTACTTCACAAATTTGTAAACTCTTAAGACCTCTCAAACTTTCAAGCTTTCAAGACTTCCCAAATCTCCTGACTCTCTAGAAGCTCTTGAATTGTCACCTGTTTTTATTTTCGTAAGTCTTTACGTTCTTAGGTTTTTTTCTCCTCGGCCCACCTCCCCGGCCTTTTAATCTTCAGTTCCTTTTCAAAAACATTTCCCTTACTTCCCCTTAGCTTGCTTAGATGGGTAGATTCAAGCACCTTGTAGATTCTCCTACCGGTATGGAGGGCTTTAGGGCCAAGTACCACATTCTCCAAGGAGTCTCTCTGCACTATTGTGCTCAAACCAAGTGCTCACATATAGGAACAAAGTGGAGGTCGTCATTCCCATGATCGCCTTTATAGAGGGAGGAATGACGCTTCCCATAGGTAGGGTAACCCGAGATTACTTAATTGCCCATAGCTTGTGTCATTACCAATGTGCGCCTAACCTATTTAGAGTCCTAGGTAGTGTCGATGCTCTCAACGAGCAAATGGGTTTGAGACTCACCTGGCACAATGTCGTATATATGTACGAATGCCATTCGCTTGCTGACTCGGGGTATTACCTCAAGTCTAGGTCCTCAATTGTTAGGCTTGTGTCGTGTCTTTCTAAGTCTAACAAGGGCATGAAAGACGACTACATAATCGCTTATGGGGAATGGCATGTCGATCTTTACTACCCAACTCAGGAGGAAGAGTCAGATGGGGTGCCCTAGGGTTAAGTCCTTTGACATGGGATTTAGTTCTTTAGTTTTGCTATTCTTCCCTTCAGTATTTCATTTCCTTTTGATGATGGGTTTTATCGGTCTAATAATGATTTTGCTCCTCAGATGATTTTGCAAATAAAAGGCACGTAGTGCCCAGCCTTAATTTGGTCAACGTCGCAAACCTCAACAAAGTCCTAAGGTCCGAGGTGTTTGTGAGCGAGGACAGGTAGCTGAGAGCGGTCCACCTCATTCTAGACTTCGAGCCGTTATCGAAAATTTCCAAGACGTGGGCCACGTAATCAGGGCAGGCAACCCCTAGCTATGTAGAATAGACATTTCTGTTCTCGGGTTCCTTGCCCAAGAAGACGTAGTGCCAATTGAGCTGCCCTCCCACCTTTCCCCTAGTAAGGTCGTTGCTCCAAAAGAAGAGACAGCCTCTTCACTCTTGTCACTTGAGGCCAAGATAGACAACTTCCACCTTGAAGAAGACAGGGAGGACCCATAATCCAACTCTCAGATTCAGAGGACGAGTTAAACAGATCCTCCGCTGCCTGCTCCCCCAAGCTCATAGTTACTCGAGTAGACGATTGTTTCAAAGAGGAAGAGGAGATGGCCTTAAATCCAAGAAAAGGCCTGAAGGACCTCCTCCCAACGAGGAACAAGGGGTCGGCATCTAAGGATGCCCCAAGATCTCAACCCTTCCCTCCTCTTCCCCCTCCCCATCTTCCTCTTACAGTCGGCCTACTTCCCATCCCCAACCTAAAGAAGAAAAGGAAGGAGAAGGAGATTGTCGAGGAGAGGTAGGTGGTCCCTCACAAGGAGCCCAAACAGCAAAAAATAGTCAAAGATAGAGGGCAGGCCTCCTCAGTGGAGAGTAAGGAGGTTGAGCACTCAGTCGATGTGCGCTATCCAACCTGGAACCCTAGGTTGGAGTTGGATGGCACAGCGTTGCCCTGGAATGCCTCCATAAGGGAGTTCTAGAAAGGACACTCCTACCATGTGGCCGAGGCTATGGAACGTCCTCTTCTATTGCCTAAAGACATAGATACCTTAAAGCATATGAGGTAACTAGAACTATTCCTGTCCCTGAAGAGGGACCTAGCCCTGGTGAGCTCCTTTGCAACCTTTACCAAGAGTGGTTTCCCTTCTTCTTTCCCTTCTTCTTTTTTAACATACTCATTTGTTGCTCATATGCAAGCTATCCAGGAGGTTTCTGTGACTGAGGAATGGGTCAAAGATGCCCGAAATGAAGTTAAGGTTGAGGCCAACTTTCGTGCCGAGGCCAATAAGGCCTTAGGCACTGCCAAGCAAAAAAGCCAGGAGCTTACCACTAAGCTAGCAACTGAGGAAAGAGTGCAAAGGAGTGCTGAGTCTGGCCTACAAAATGCCTAGGATCAAGCTGAGGACCAATGTAAAAAGCTCTATCACATTGAGATAAAACTTGCCATAGAGAAGCAGTAGGTCCTGGACCTAAAGGTAGAGCTAGAGAAAGCCAAAGCTGATGCTCGGGTGATCAAATAAGCCACTGAGGCCTAGAAGCAAGCATCCTACAAACTTGGGGTGCAAGAAACCAAGGTCCGACTTTCGGAGGAGCTGGCCGAGGTCTGCAAGGATTACTAGAAGAAAGTGAGGGTAGAATCCCTCAACCTTGCAGGAGTCCCTGCCGACTCGGAGTGGAGGCAATCCAAGAATGTCTACTACCCCCCGAACATTCATGAAGTCCCGGCTAAACTCCCACCTCCCGCTGCCCTTGCATTAGTCTCTCCTGAGCTACCCCTTATCACCCAGGCCTCTTTTCCCCCTTCTGAGGTTTCAAAAGGGCTCAGCCAAACTGGTGACCAAGGCTAAGGGCTGGGGTGGCCAAGGATAAAGGTAAAGGCAAGGAGGTCAAGCCCGCGTTAGAAGCCAAGGATGCTGCTGTCAAGGTGAAAGAGGCCGAGGCCAAGTCCAAGGATGCTAATCTCAAGGCCAAAGACGCTCCTATCTCTCAACTGGGTAACAAGGAAGACACTCCTCCTCAGGCTAAGGCTTAGCTTTAGGATTTTATTTCCCTTTTGTAGTAGGAGTTTGCCATTATTTGTAATGTACTTTTATTTTGTTTAATGAAAAGACTTTAATTTTTACCTTAAGAATCTCTCTGTTTGCTTGCAATACCTATTGTTGGTTAACTGCAATTATTATTTTGCCCTTTGCTAGGGCCTCCAAATTGATAATGCTTCCAAAGGTGAACACCCACACTTTAATAAAAACTAGTAGGTGTAATTAGCTGGTAACTTAAATAAATTAAACATGCGCACATGATGAGAAAAATGACTAAGTCCTTAAAGACAAACAAAATACTTAGTAGGAAGGGAGGGTGCCCGAGGCTTTTCCTTTTAGGGGTCTTTTATTAATGTATCTTTATAACCCTTTAATCAAGACCCAGGGTGGACTTTCCAAGAGTTAACTTCCCCAAGGTATGTGATCTGAGGAACTTAACATGTCTGGAGTTTTGTTCAACATTTAAATAGATAATTCATAATATTAATTTTTCCAAGGCATGTGATCTGAGGAGCCAGACGTAACCAAGATTTTGCTTAATACTCACATAGGTAATGGAAAGAGTCAATTTACCCAAGACATGTGGTCTGAGGGACCTGACACTGCCAAGGTTCTGTTTAACTTAAATGGATAATATGAAGCATTAATTTAACCAAAATTTATGGTCCGAGGCACCAGGCATGACTAAGGTTCTGTTTAACACTTAGAATAAATGATATAAAGTATTAATTTACCCAAAGTGTGTGGTCCGAGGAACTAGACATGACTAAGGTTCTGTTTAATACTTAGTAAAATGTCATGATGTATTAATTTACCCAAAATATGTGGTCCGAGGAACTAGGCATGACTAAGGTTCTGTTTAACACTTAGAAAAAATTATATGAAGTATTAATTTACCCAAAATATGTGATCTGAGGAACCAGGCATGACTAAGGTTCTATTTAATACTTAGTAAAATGACATGATGTATTAATTTACCTAAAGTATGTGGTCCGAGGAATCAGACATGACTAAGGTTTTGTTTAATACTTAAGTAAGTAAAAAGTGTAACGCAAAATGTAATAAACGATACATGACAGAAAAATATTTTCATTAATAATAATACCTTTGCAGGTTATTTACATTCCAGAGGTGTAGTACAACATTTTCATCTAGATCTTCAAGGTATTATGCACCTATTCCAGCTACCGAGGTGATGCGATATGACCCTTTCTAGTTAGGCCCTAACTTTCTCCATGATGGGTTCTTTGTTGTGCCCAAAACCTTTCTTAAAACCAAGTCTCCACGCACTAATGGTCTTAGCTTCATGTTGGCATTATACCCTTGCTTGAACTTATGTTGATAATATGCCAATTGGACCATGGCATTTTCTCTTCGCTCTTCAATTAAGTCTAAACTCTTCCCCAACAGCCCATTATTGTTGCTTGGAGTGAAAGAACTTGTTCTCAATATAGGGAATCTAGTCTCTAAAAGAATAACAGTCTTGGGCCCATAAGTCATTACGAAGGGTGTCTCCCCTGTTGACTTACAAGGTGTGGTCTGATATGTCTAAAGGACGTGTGACAGCTCTTCCACCCATTTTTCCAACCGGGGTGGAATATCTATTCGTAATTCCCAGGTCATAACAGTACCTTCTGAAAGCTTTGCTATTAAACTTAAGGCCATTGTCCGAGATAAAGGTGTGGGGGATCCCAAACTGAGTGACAATATTTTTTCAAACAAATCTCTTGGCATCCACGTCCTCGATATTTGCCAATAGTTCAATTTCAACCCACTTAGTGAAGTAATCTGTGCCGACTAACAACCATCTCTTATTCCCTACTGCCTTAGGAAAATGTCCTACAATATCCAAACCCCATTGAGCAAATGGCTAAAGGTTGGACAAAGGATTAATGACTCCCCCTGGTTGGTGAATGTTTAGTGCAAATCTCTAGTATTGGTCACACTTCTTCACATACTCTTATGCTTCCTTCTGCATGTTTGGCCACCAATATCCCTGAGTGAGAGTTCTGTGAGACAAAGACCTGCCTCCCATGTGGCTTCTACAAATCCCTTCATATAACTCCTCAAGAAGTAGCTCTAATGCCTTAGGGTGTATGCATAGCAAGTATGGCCCAGAAAAAGAGCTTTTGTACAACTTATGGTCCTCAAACAGCCAAAATCGAGGAGCCTTCTTTGCACTTTGTCAGCCTCGAATTTCTCCTTAGGTAAGATATTCTCCTTTAGGAATAGCACTATAAGGTCCATCCAATTAGGTCCCACCCTAATCTGATGAATTTAGGCCATCTCCTTCCCCATCTCAGTAGGCTTGAACAGGTCTTCAACAAAGATAACCTGAGGTAAGCCCTGTGCCAACGAGATTGCAAGAGAGGCCAAGGAATCAACATATATATTTCCATTCCTCGAGATTTGTAGCAAGTTGAAAGATTCAAACCTTGATCACAAGTGCCTAACCTAACTTAAATATCCTTGCATTCTGACATCCCTGGACTCTAACTCTCCTTTTACTTGACCTACCACTAACCTTGAATCCAAGAATATCTCCACTACCTTTCCTCCCATTTTCTGAACCATGGTCATTCCTACCAATAGAGCCTCATATTCAACCTCATTCTTTGTGGCCGAGAAGGCCAATCTTAAGGATTTCTCAATAGTAATCTATTTGGGAGATATTAAAACCAACCCTACTCTGGATCATCTTTGATTCGCTACACCATCAACATATACCCTCCGGGATAAAGGCTCTTGCAAGGTGACCATGCTAACTGATTTTCCATCCCTGACCTATTTCTCTATCTCCTTTTCTAATGGGGATTCAGCAAACTCAGCCACCAAATCCGCTAGGATCTGACCCTTAATAGAGGTGCGAGACATATACTTAATATCAAAGGCCTCTAGGATCGTACCCCTCTTGGCAATCCTTCCAGTGTAATCAACACTCTGAAGTAGTGATCGAAGCAGAAGTTAGGTTAAAATAACAACTGTATGAGATTGGAAGTAGTGAAGGAGTTTATGTGTAGCATATACTAATGCCAAAATGGCCTTCTCTAGTGGTAAGTAACGAACTTCTACTTCATGTAAAGACTTGCTCACATAGTAAACTAGTCTTTGCACGCCATTGTCAACCCGTATCAGCACCAAGTTCATGGCATGAAAAGCCACAACAATGTATGCAAACAAGACCTCATACGCCTCGAGCCTAGACATAATAGATGGTCGAGAAAGGTATTCCTTAAGTTGTTGGAAGGTCGAGGCGCACTCCTAGGTCCATTCAAATCCTTTCCACTTATTCAACAACTAGAAGAAAACTCAGCACCTGTCCACTAACCAAGATATAAATCAGTTCAAGGCAGTAGTCATTCTTGTCAATTTTTGGACTTCCTTGGGATTTTGAGGTGGCTACAAACTGTTAATTTCCTTAACTTGATCAAAGTTGACCTCAATTCCACGATAAGTGACCATGTACCCTAGAAATTTGCCTGATCCCATGCCAAAGGAGCACTTAGAAGCATTGAGACACAGTTTATGTTTCCTTAGTAGTTCAAAAATATTACCGAGGTCTCCTATATGCTCGGACATCAACTTGCTCTTCACCACCATATCGTCTATATAAACTTCAATATTCTTGCCTAATTGTGGCTCGAACATCTAGGTCATCATCTTCTGATAGGTAGATCCTGCATTCTTCATTCTAAAGGGCATTACCTTGTAGTGGTAATTTCTAGTAGGATTAACAAAAGCTATCTTTTCTTGATCATCTAGAGCCAGTGGTATTTGGTGGTATCCCTAAAAGGCATCCAAAAAACTCATTCGATGATAGCCTACAGTTGCATCCACTAGCTGATCTATTCAAGGCATGGGAAAAGGGTCCTTTGGACAGGCCTTATTCAAATCTGTGAATTCCACACATACTCACCATTTTTCACTCTTCTTTTTTACCACTACAGTATTGGCTAGCCATTCAGGCTAAAGCACCTTTTTGATAGCCCCGGCTTGTTTAAGTTTGGTCACCTCATCCTTGATAGCATCAAAATGGTCCTTAAACGAACGCCAAGATGGTTGCTTTCTGGGGATGGCTGACAAACTAACATTCAAATGATAAAAAAATAAAGTTTGGATCCACCCTAGGTGCTTTGTAAGCAATCTATGCGAACACGTCAATATTCCTTTTGAGAAACACTATCAGCTCTTCCTTCTTTGGAGGAGGCAGCTGAGCTCCAACCTGAAAGAACTTCTCCACGTCATCATCAATAGTAATTCTCTCTAACTCCTCGCACGTTGCCCCCTCTGACACCGTATCGGCAGAAAACACCGAAGTCCTTAATTACTATAAGCTCCTCTCAGCAAATGTTGAGGACTCCACTCCTAGCTGATGCATTATTGCGGCAACCAAGCACTGCTAGTTGCAGACTAGCTCCCAAGCAACTCCTCAATCTAGTCTCCAAACATATATTTCACTTTCAAATGCATAGTGGAAGAAACGGCTCTCAGGGCATGCCAGGTTCTTACTATAATAGCCGTGTAGGGAGAATAAGCATCCACTACAATGAAATCTACCTCTACCACCTCTAATCTTGCTTGTACAGGTAGTTGAATTTGGCCATTTGGAATAATAACTTTCTTGTTGAAACTTACCAAAAGTGAATCATAAGCTGCCAAATCTTCAGGTTTTAATCCTAGTCTGTTGTACAAATCATGGTACATAATCTCTGCCCTGCTACCCTGATCCACCAACACCCTCTTCACATCATATCCCCTTATCCTAAAGGTGACCACTAGGGCATCATCATGTGGCTGTATGGTTCCAACCTTGTCCTCATCAGAGAAACTCATCGCTGGCCGGCTCCCCACTCTAGCCCTCTTCGGCTCAAATCTAGAGTCCTCGGCAAGTGGTCTGGCTATAGACATCACCCTAGAAGGGTGAGAACCAGTTCTCCCTGAGGCCGCGAGATGACATTAATGGTGCCTAAAGGGGTTCTGGAAAAAGCATTCCCCTGAGATCCTGGTCCTGTCTGACCTCCTTGTCCACTAGGCTGATGTAGAAATTGTTTCAGCCTCCCCTCTCTAACCAACTGCTCCATATGACTCCTTAGAGTTCTACAGTCTTTCGTGGTGTGCCCTCGGTCTTAATGGTACTGGTAATGAAGGCTTTGGTTGCACTTTATAGGGTCTCCTCCCATTTTATTTGGCCATCTGAAGAATGGCTCGTTCTTAATTTTCTCCAAGACTTGGTGTACTGACTTTTGGAACACTGTGTTAACCATTTGAGTAGTGGTAGACCCCAAATGCCCAGCAAAGTCTCTTCGAGGCTAGTTACTATTGTATCTGTCCGACCTAAAATCCATTCTTTCCTGAGAGATAACCTTAGCCTTCCCTTTCCCTTGTTGTTAGTCCTCCTCAACCCGCTTATACTTATCAATTCGGTCCATGAGTTGACGTACACTGTTAGCGGGTTTCTTGGTCAAAGATTTCCTTAAGCCATGCTCGGCGAGTAGGGCGACCTTGAAGGTTCTTATGGCCACATCATCAAAGTCCCCATCTATTTCATTAAATATTTCCCAGTACCTATCCACGTACATTTTCAAAGTCTCGCCTTCTTGCAAGGTCATAGACAACAAGGAGTCTAAAGGCCGAGGAACTCTATTGCACGTAATAAAGCGAGATCCAAACACCTAGGTAAGCTCTTTAAAAGAAGCAATAGTCCCTGCTCCCAAGCCATCAAATCACCTCATGGCCACAGGCCGCAAACTAGATGGGAATACCTTGCACATCAAGGCCTCATTCTTGGAATGAACAACCATTCTTTGGTTGAAGTAACTTACATGCTCCACAGGGTCTGTTCGACCATTGTACATGGTGAACGTTGGCTGAGTAAACCGCTAAAAAAGTTTTCCTCCAATTCTACATGTGAAAGACAACCTGGAAATTTGGTATAACGCCTTGCTCATAGCATCATTTCTCAGGCCTTTGCAAGACAGGCTCCTATTCCAACACTCCCGGTGGTAATCCTCATCACACAAGAAGGATTCACTAGGAGGAGTTCTTGACTTGGGTCTATAGCTACCATCCCCCTCATCACTAGAAGAAAAATCAGAGTTTGAGGGAGTTCGCCTTCGTCGTTCATGGCACAACTTCCTCTTCAAACTATCAATCTCTAGCTGCATGGCTTTAGCATTTTCCTCATAAGAGATATAACTCCCACCTCAAGAGTGGCTCCTACTAGTATAGGTCATATGTACACTAACTTCTTGGTCCCTTCTCTACTCAAGATTGAGGAAATGATCTTGACGTTGAGACCCCCTGGATTCTGCCTGGTTTGGACTTGAACCTACCATAACTGAACGTTAAGCTCACTAGAAAACAAGAACTTCCCACAGACGGTGCCAATTGTAAGACCAAAGTTTGAGTCCTAGGCCCAAAAGGTAAAAGGATTTAGGTCCAAAGGGCCCAATACAATGAATTTGTAGATAGTGGATTGGAAAACTAGGATCTAACGAGTTAGGTAACTAGTATAATAGATCCAGATGGCAAGAAAGCAAAGATAAACTAGTTTTATCTAAAGAAAAACCGTCCTCAACCCAATCTGAGGAAATTAGTTCTTGTATATATTTCTTGAATTGATTACAAGTATAATTCTTAGTGCTACAGTATTCTTCTCTTAAATTTTCGATCCCCTTCTCTTAGGACCTCCCTTCTATTTTATATTATCTTTTACCTTTCATCTCTGCCCTCCACGTGTAGGTTAGATTATTATTGTTGATCATTGTCACATCAGTACTTTCCTGAAGTCTTTGGGGAGTAGCTGTAAGGCTGAAAACTACTGTTCAGATATCACTTCCTCATTAATGTGACCAGAGAGTTAGCTGCAGAGTATTCAATGCGGTGGTAACAGTTTCCCTTAGATATTTCCCAGCTCCCATTTGTCTTGTATGTTCACAATACCCATCCTTATCAATAGAACTTCCTAGAATGTCACTCTGGATGACAGAACACACTTTCTGATCTCTGCTTTGTTTAGCCGATGAGATACTCCTCCTCGGCCTACTTTCCCCAGCCCTCTCATTCGTAGCTTGCTCATGGTATTCTGAGACTTATATCTTCATTACTGTTTATCTGTCCTCGGATCATCAAGCGTCCTCAAACAAGGCCTAAGGCCCAACATATATTCTTGGGCCCCTTATCCCTATAGTTACTTCATCATGAAAAAAAAAATACCAAGAAGTCTATTAGCTAGTATATGAGCTCCCAACACTCCCAAAAGTGTTATTGAAACCCTTGCTTCTCAAAAAGTTTATGATACTAGTTGTTTGAGTATTTTGCAAGTCTATCTTTTCCTCATGCCTTATGTTTGCATCCTTGAGCTCATTTATCTAACCTTCGACATGCTAGATATATTGAGTTAAGGAAGTAGATGAGACAATAGTCGTAAGAGATGAGGAAGACCTCATACTAAGTCTCTTTATGTAGCTAGATCTAGACTTAAGAACCATTATAGATATTTCCTCTTCAGTCAAGGGCTCTGCTTCTTTACGAGCAACAATTTCGACCCACACCCTTTTATTTTTGACAAATAGGCAATGGGAAAAATATTTCATCACCAATGATACCAAATTTTTTACATATTGGGCAACAATATTAGCTTTTCATTACCTTTTATCAGTAGTTGGCAATGCCCAATTTCGTCTCCCTAGATCTCACTTTTCAAAATGAAATAGTTTGTCGCCATAAACATCCGTACATCTTGTGCCTAAAAATTTTGGTGGTGTCATTTTTTTTCATGACCTATAGCGACAAAATTTTGATTTCATCAGCATGTTTAAATTTTTTTAATGTTTGGTGAGAATTAATTGTTTCCTTACTGGATGTTGTTATTTGGAGACCAAAGAAAAACAATAAGTATTTCTCTTCGCTAGATTTTGTCACCACACGCCATGTTTGTAGTTCTCTCTCTCTCTCTCTCTCTCTCTCTCTCTCTCCCTGGTGCAAGTGAGATCTTGTACTTGCTAATATGTCAAAGTCAAGATAAATTGATCTGTAAGTACAGAAGAAAGAGATGACTGCCCATGACATATTAATCTAACATAGTTCAACACTATTTGTAATTTTAAAATCAATTTAACAATACATATTAAAAAGATGAGATGGAAAATGTGGACTTTAAAAAATTTATAGGTCAAAATTAAAAGAAATCAAAAATGAATTTTTTTTTATATTATCATTTCTTTGTGTGCAATATTTAAAAATGTGGGCTATTAGCCAATGTAGCACAGTTAGTGTATAAAGTTAACAATGTTATTTATTGGTTAATGCAGATTCTTTGTGTATATATAGTTACAATTCTCAAGTTTATATTCCCTTAAAAAAAATCTCAAGTTTACATGGTTGAATTTAATTAAGGAACATATTTTACATTATCTAAATAAGCTTACATAAATTTAGGTGTATAATATTAGATATTTAATGTTATTTATTGGTTAATGCAGATTCTTTGTGTATATATAGTTACAATTCTCAAGTTTATATTCCCTTAAAAAAAATCTCAAGTTTACATGGTTGAATTTAATTAAAGAACATATTTTACATTATCTAAATAAGCTTACATAAATTTAGGTGTATAATATTAGATATAGACGTGTACCCGTAGTCAAACTTTCTATAACTTGAGGGCTAAAAAAAAAAAAAAAAAAAACTTTCTCTAACTTGAACTCCCAAAGCCACGGCCCAATAGGGACCTGGTTGCTTCTTTTTAGAAGTTTCTCAACACTTAACACTCTATCGTGTTGGTCTTGAGTGTCAAAATCAAATAGTTACGAGATATATTAGAACAAAGTCAAAAGTAAATAATAATGATGATGATTTTCTTTAGTTATTAGAGATTTGTATGGAACCCAAATCATTTTTTTATTATTCATTATCGGCAAATCTTGCAAAACAAAGATAAATATATTAAGACAGAGAGAATTAAATGGGATCTAGAGTATCATCAATTTTGCTAGAAATCTCTTTTTTTTTTTCTTCTTTTTTTTTTTCTTTTTTTGAGAACAATTTTGCTAGAAATCCAACTCAGTTTTCCCATACCCAAGACCTACTGAATGCGAGCTCCATAGCAAGGTCATGCGTGTAAAAGCCCAGTTTGGGCCAAAAATTAGGGTGCAATGTCTATAGGAGCGGACTGATGAAGAGCTACAAGCTGGCATTTAGAGATGGGCTGCACCAAAGGCCCTAATATTCGAGAAGCTCTGCACGTTCAATTTAAAACCAAGGGTAGTTAGGTCAAGAGGTTTACTTTAAGCACACAAACTAGGCCCATTTTCCCTTAAATATGAGAAATTATATTGTTTTAATGGTAGACAATGCCACTTGTCTGTCATTGATAGAGCCACTCTTAGATAAAGAGGGGCAATGACCCCTCCTAAATTTTAAAAAAAAATTATTAGTATATATATAGTTTGTAATTTTAGCAATTTTATTCTATAAAATTACACTTTACCCCCTTAACAACATCACTAATTCTTTTGAGAGTAATGCTATAGTCACAAATTTTTATATAATATTTTTACAAATCGTTGAAGTTGTAAATTATTATTCGTTCGTATTTGGGCCTATTACTTACATCACTTTTTTAAATAACAATAACCACTAAACACATCAGCAATTTAAAAAAATGATTGTAACTCTAGCATATACTCCTTTTAAAGGCTATAAAAAATTTATAGATCTAAAATTTAAAACAAAATATACAAGTCCAGAAAAATTAGCCCAGCAATAAAAATTACCAATAGTAAAAATATTTTAAAAAAAAAAAAATTAAGTTCAATCAACCAATTTTACTCAAAACAAACAACTTGGCCCTTTAAAAAATTTTAAACAAACTAATTTTATCCTTACCCAGCAGTACATATTAAAGACATTAAAAAAAAAAAAAGCCATCTGCGGCTAAACAACAGATTCAGAGGGTGGAACCACAACATACAGTCAATAGCAAAACTGCCTCCCTTATTGCACATTTGGTAGACTGTAATAGTAATTACACAGGAATAGGAATATATATTACAAGGAATATAAGACACTGTAATGTAATACTTATTACTATTCATTTGTTTGTTGATAACATAATAATAGAGTCCTGAAAAATAGTATATTTTGAATTTGAAAGAGATTAGTTATTTTTTTTATGATTTTTTATTTTCATAATTGTTATGTACAAATAGAAAGTTTGTTTATTTGGAAATATATTTATTTTAAAAATTAATACACCTACTAAGAAATAGTTATTACATCACTTTAAGAGATGAACAGTTATTAGCTAATGTGGGGCCTAAAGAATCTGGCAACCCTAGCCCACTTTGTACCAGGCCCAAGGCCCAGGTCGAGGAGGAAGAGACGCTCGAAGACGAAGTGAGAAAGCTCAAGTTGTCTAGAGACGTTGCCGAGGATAATCCTTTCCTCGGCCAATCAAGACCATGGGAGGAGAAAGCAGCAAGCCATCAAAAGTAGCCTCCCAGAGTATCTCAGGAGAAAGAGCAAGTACAAAATGTCAGCCATAGAAATATGGTGGAAGAACAACTCCAGGATGAATTGTCATCTCCACATTAAATGCCCACAACTAACGTTCTGGCCGCATTAATGAGAAAATGACCTCTGAACAATGCAACCTTCGTTGCTGCAACCCAGAGAAAGAATGGGAATGCGGCTGATGGAACAGGTACTCAAATAGCAACCTGCCGTGGTCAACAAATGGAGGGCCAAGATCAACTAAAAGGGGATATATAACGTAAGAAATCCCTCTGAGAAAGGGGATAAGCAATTAGCAGCAGGAAAAACCATAGTGACTGGAATCATCTTAGAGATCTTTTTAACCAAGCATTGAAGAAATAACAAGAATTACACGTTCCTCAGGAGAGTGTCGAGGAGCAGACTTTCATACTTTAGTTTATATTCTTGTAATCAAACCCCTCCACAACCATGTTCGTTTGTTGTAATCTTCACTAAGGTTTAGTTCTAAAACTCATTCTCTACAAATTCATTGTATTAGGCTAGTTGGGCTTGAGTTCACTCATCTAACAGTAGAGGTGCTCAAACCCAATCCTTACAGCTAAACTATAAGAATAATTATTATATTACAGTGCCTATTATAGTCTACTAAACATATACTTAATTCCAAATCCTAGCTCCGTTCCTGTCACAATTCCATTAAACAACTTCTATATGTTTAAAATTGTCAAATCAGTTTATGATAATAAAAACATTGGTAAATTGACTCAATAATTTTAAATAAATATAAATAGATGAGAGGTTTTTTAGCCAAATACTGAATAAGTGATACTCCACCGTAAGTAGTATATAATTTCTCCTTAAATAGACAGACTTTTCTTTTATTTATTTAAAAAAGAACAGGCGGTGGAGTCAGCATCACTGTAATAAGAGATAACACAGGGACTTGTTCACACGTAAAATTATTAATATTATGGGAATAAAAATTATATATATAGGGAGTTAAATAAAACATTAAAAAAAGGGGAAGCAAGGGGCATGTGCAGTGAACTGGGCAAAGGGGTAGATGCCTGGCAGTTAGGGGTTTCAGAAATCCGGGAGAAACGCCACGCACGTTCTTACCACCACCTCATGTAAAATGGGCCCCCTGCTACAGCTGTATGACAATCTGTTCTTGTCTGCCTTTCCCATCCATCCTCATTCCTCAATGTAAAATGGATTTGGGTTTCTGACCTTCTTTCCTTTTCCTTCCGATTCTTTTTCTTTTCTTTTCTTTTTTCTTTTTTTTTTATAACTTTTTTGAACCCTTAATTAATTCCACTTTATTAGTTTTATATATATATATATATATATATTTAATTGTTGGATTCATCATATCTAAAAGAAAATCTTCGTTGAAACCCAAGTTTTTCATTTTTAAAAGATTATAAGGTATAGAACAACTGCTTGATTCAAAAAGATTTTTGAGAAGTTCATCATGAAAAGGAAAAATAAAAATTAATGACCACTTTTCTTAACATCTCCCCCTTACACTTTTCCAAACCCCTTACACTTTTCCAGACTCTAAGGGGATCCTCTTCATTATAGTCCAGACTAGAAATAGTAAATGGTCTATACTTTGGGATTAAAATAATAATAATAATAATAATAATAATAATAACTTTTTAAAATCAACCACTCTAAATATTTCTCAAAAACATAAAAATAAAAATCTCTTTAAATATTTGAGATATCAAACTTGTACTAAATATCATTGAATTTACATTTGAATAACCTAAACTTCACTAAACTTGTCTATTTATCTTTACCGTGGTCAGGACAAATATATCAAAAATAATCGTATAGAACATATTAGTTTTTATAAATAATTAACAGAGAAAAAAAAAACTTATTTTTACGATTGGTTTGGGTTTGAAAACCCACTAACCACAAGATTGACAATAAATAATTTATTTATTTATATATATATATATAAAATACTTGACAATATTTGAAAATTAATCCCTTTTGTATCATCTCGTAATCCTAATCACTTGATCCGAGACATGGGGAGAAATAAGAAAATTTTGCTTATGGAATATAAAATGCATACAGTGCAATAAAAAAAAAATAATAAAACTTGATAGGCAATTCACAGTTGATTGTAAAGATTAAAGAATTAGGAAAGTGACTTTAGTGGAAGGAGAGTACGTAATAAAAATGTGTGAATCGTACAAAAACCCCCAAATGCTGAATTTGATAGGGGCCGATCTAGTAGCCATAGATGATTGAGATTATTCGTTCGGTTTACCTCGGCATAAAAGGGGTGGTAATACGGAATTTAAGACGCCCCAATCACATGGAACTTATTTAAGCATGTCAGGCGGAGATGGGGCCGACACGACAACCCCAACTTTGTTAAAACTTAAAACTGAACTAAAGTCACCCAATCTCATCTGACACCACCACTGATCCAGCCAGCGCTGCCTAGGCTAAGCCAAGCCCTCCTCAACCAACCAAACACAAACACCCAGCTGAGCTCAATGTTATGCGGCTTATGCATATATGGGATTAGAGTTGTTCTCCACTACAAACAAACTTATAATTTTTGTCGTAATTCTTCTACGCTACAAATTGTTACTCACTCAGTTTTACATGATTTATTACATTTTCTCTACCAATCAGCCACATGAAGTTATACTTTTTTTGGTAGTGTTAGATTTTTGAGTTTTACTATCATATCCTCTTAGGGCATATGTTGAGAAACTATTTAAGTAAATTTTTTTTATATAAAAATAAAAAAGTGATTTTTTTTTTTTTTACAAAATTTTCAAATCTCCATATAAACAGTTTTCAAAAATAAATAGTTAATATACACGCTTAAGGCATATATTCATAAGATTTTAGATTTTATTTTATGAAATGATTGAAAATATCACTGAAGTGACAAGTGAAATTCATAAAGTTAGCTTTATTAACTTTACATTCTATAAAGCTGATAAAAAATCGGATATAAAGCAAAATGATTTGATATAAAGATATTTCGGGATCTTATCAACACTACCCTATTATTATATGGAAAATATAAAAATAATTCATGAGTTTTCATTTCAAGTGTGGTGGGTTTTAGTAGTAATATTAATTAATAATTATAAATAAAAAAATAAAAAATAGTAGTTGTAGTAGTAGATCTAAGCATTTCGTCTATCTATTTTGGGTTACATTTTAACTCTGGTTAAGTTGGAGCGTAGACATATTCTGATTCTCCTGGGCTTCAATCCTCGAGTTTGTTCCGACTGAAGAAGTGCGTAGTTAAAAAAATAAAAATAAAAATAAAAATAATTGGAGTTTGAACTTGATAAAAGAAAGAAAAGGAAAAAAGAATCTGTTGTGTGTCCCTTGAGAGAAGGGGGGGGCAATACTTTGCTGCTGTCAGTGCTGAAACAGTTAAAAATAGTCCAATAACGAGATGCCACGTAGACCAAAATGGAGTGTTAGTCAATTTACTAGAACATGATTGAAGATGGGGGTGGCACTGGATTTTTATTTCCGAATGATGGGTACTCGTGAGTGTGTGACGGATTGTTTGCCATATCCTTTTTCACAAGTTTTATTTTTATTATTATTTTATATATATAAAAATAAAAAAGTAGATATATGTTGGTAAATGGTTTTAACAATTATTAGCTGCAAAGTGAGAGCTGCTGACAACACAGCATCCAGTTGGTTTTATCATTTTCTCTTTCTCTCTCTCTTAATCATCATAATCCTTAATATCGTCATCTCCATTCATTTCTCTCTGTCTCTCTCTCTCTCTCTCTCTCTACATTTATCTCTTTCTTTCTTTCTTTCCCCCACAACCCATTCTCTCCTTCTTCTCTTTTTTTCTCACAGTCAATTTTGCAGGGGCAGGGACAGGACAGTGCAGTGCCAGTTGATGATGATGATGATTATGCCCGTCTGCTTATCTTCACTTTCTTCTTTACTGCTTGCTTTTTTTTCCTTAAATCTTATTTTATTTGGTTCCAAATTAGAGTAAAATAAACAAAGGAATAAAGATCAAATCTGAAGGCCAGCACTAACTCATAGAAATTCACTTTCTGGCTTTCTTTTCTTTCCAGCTGTCTACTCTCTTCTTCTTTTTCCATTCTTAACATCGATCCCACAATCTTCATCTTTCACCAAAACTTCTCTCTTGCTCTCTTTCTCTCTCTCTCTCTCTCTCTCTTACCTCCAGCAACATTACGAGTAAGTGAGTGAGTGAATGAATAAGCTTAGGGAGAAAGGGAAAGTGAGAAGAAGATCCAGTTGATCATTTTGTGGCTGCTGCGACTGGTGCTAGAATTATATATATATATTAGAATTTGGAAAGCAAGGTGCAAGGCGCACAAGTGGAGGAGCTAGCTAGCTAGCTGGGTGTTGAAAAATTAAAGATGCAACAAGAAGGTGGAGGGTCTAATAAAGCTCAGTTCGAAATGAGTGCTGCTGGAGCTAACCCGAACCCGATGGGTATGGAGAGCAGCGAGCAAGGTGGTGGTGGTCAGCTAGTAGTAGAAGCGGCTTCTCCCATCAGCAGCCGACCTCCTGCCTCAGTCTCAGCCTCAGCCGCAGTTAATTTGGATGAACTGATGCCTTTACAAGGTGATGAAGTTGGGGATGAGGCCGATCGAGCAGGAGGAGCAGCCGTTGGCGTTGGCGGTGGTAATCGGTGGCCTCGGCAAGAGACTTTAGCACTTCTCAGAATTAGGTCGGAGATGGATGCTGTTTTCCGTGATGCCACTCTCAAGGGCCCGCTCTGGGAAGATGTTTCTAGGTACCACTTTTTTTTATTTTATTTTTATTTATTTATTTATATTATTTCATTTCAACTTTATTTCAACCTTCTTCTTATCTTCCTTTCTTCATTTCCATTTTCCAGACAAGTTTATTTATTTCATTTTATAGAAGAAAAAAAATCTTTTTCTTCATTAAAACGCATTGTCTTCCGGAGCTTACATTGAAAGCTTTATTAATGGTAGTAGTTTTCAGTAATGATGGATACATGAAAGCTAGCAATTTTTTTTTTCTCAGGATCCCTCCTGTCTCTAACACACACGCCCCACTCTCATTCTGCAGACAATATGCACATGGCTTCTTATCTCTTTCCCTCACAATTCACGAGCTAGCTGTTAGGATCCTTCTCTCTCTCTCTCTCTCTCTCTCTCTTTCTCTCTTTATATATATATTTTTTTTTTAATTATGAGCGGCCCAGATCCACTGCATGTATACCACCCAATCCCCTTATACACACACTAAACTTTCCTCTTATCTATTTTATTTTCCTATTTTCAATCGGAAATTGAAAATCCCAAGAAGAATTCTTCTTTTACTTTCATTTTTTTATTAGTTTTAAAATAGTTAATATATAATAGGAAACAAAAAAACAGTAAACTTGTCTCTCTCTCTCTCTCTTCCCTCATTCTTTATGTATGGAGTTCACCTTTTTACCTTTGATAAACCAACTAGATTATCAAATTCAGTGTGGGGTTTTGTTTCTTAATCTTCAGATATGGTTTTGTATAATTGTGAAATTGATGATACTCTAGAATTTGTTGGAAGGCGTTTATTTTATGTAAAAACTGGGGTTGGTGCGCAGGAAGCTAACGGAGCTGGGATACAAAAGGAGTGCCAAGAAATGTAAGGAAAAATTCGAGAACGTTCACAAGTATTACAAGCGAACAAAGGAAGGGCGAGCCGGTCGTCAAGATGGGAAAAGCTACAAGTTCTTCAGTGAGCTTGAGGCTCTCCATAGCTCATCACCTGGCAGTAGCAGTGCCGCCACCACCAGCAATAACCCCTCACCTTTCCTCATATCGCCGCCACCCGCGACGACTACTACCAACCCAGCTGTTGTTTCCAGTACAGCTGGGATAGGCATCATCAGCAACCCTATGCCAATCTCATCCGTCAGAGTTACCCAAGCTTCTCCTCCTACTATCGGAATATTTCCTGCCAATCCGAGTGCATCAACAGCAGCGATGACTGCACCTGTGGTGTCTGTACAACCAGCAGCAGCTGCAGTAGTAAGAACAGCCACCCAGCTGCCCACTGGTATCAGCTTTTCATCTAATAGTTCGTCCTCTTCTCTGGGCACTAATGACGATGATGATGATGATGAGGAGAGCCTAGAGCTAGAAGGGGAGCCATCCAACGTAGGTAGCAGCCGCAAACGTAAACGGGGGTCATCATCAAGCAGTGGCACCCGTAGGATGATGCAATTCTTTGAGAATCTAATGAAACAGGTAATGCACAAGCAAGAAGTGATGCAACAAAGATTTCTGGAAGCCATTGAGAAAAGAGAACAAGACAGGATGATAAGAGACGAAGCTTGGAAGAGGCAAGAGATGGCTAGGCTTGCCCGTGAGCACGAGGTCATGGCTCAGGACCGAGCTATCTCTGCTTCTAGGGATGCCGCCATTGTTACTTTTCTACAAAAGATTACTGGCCAGACCATCCAATTACCTACACCTGCACCACCTCTAAGTTTTCCTGCTGCACCACCACCACCGCCTGTGTCGCAGCAAGCCCCTATCCCCACGTCAACTCCAGCGCCAGCGCCAGCGCCAACGCCAACGCCAACGCCAACGCCGCCACCATCACAGCCACAACAACAGCAACAGCAACAAGTTCACCAACATTCTCAAAACTTCTCCCGAGTAGTGCTGGCTGTGCCAGAACAACAGGTACCCCCACAGGCACAGGACATAATTATGAGTGGTGGAGGAGGGAGCTTTGAAGCAACATCATCCTCGAGATGGCCCAAGGTAGAAGTTCTTGCACTTATAAAGTTGAGGAGTGGGCTTGAACAAAGGTACCAAGAAGCAGGGCCCAAGGGTCCACTTTGGGAAGAAATTTCAGCTCGGATGCACAGGATGGGTTACAAGAGGAATCCGAAGAGATGCAAGGAAAAATGGGAAAACATCAATAAGTACTACAAGAAGGTGAAGGAAAGCAACAAGAAACGCCCCGAAGATGCCAAAACCTGTCCTTACTTTCACGAACTAGATGCCCTTTACCGGAAAAAGATACTTGGCGGCGGCTCTACCAGTGGTGGCGGCGGCACCAGCACTACTTCTGTTAACCAAAATATGCCACAACAACAACAAGAGACCATCAAGCAAGATACAAGTGATGCCCCAGCAGCAGCAATTATGCCAACTCCACAAACGCAACAACAACCACTCGCTGCTACCACTGCATCTGAAAACAAAAATGGAGCTAGTTCACATGTACAGGCCCAGACCCAGACCCAGACCCAGTCAAGCAATGTAGGTTTGCCAGAAGATCTCTTTGGAGAAGGAATTGGAGGGGCATCCAAGAAGGTAAACTCAATCCCTATAGTTTAATTTTTTACTTTTAAGAGTTAAAAGAGTATTGGCATTATATAGGCTTCCAGGAGAAATATGCTGATTCTTGTTTTACTGAAATTTGAAGCCAGAAGACATTGTGAAGGAGTTAATGGAGCAGCAGGAGCATCAACGTCGGCAACAATTAATAGTAGAAGACTATGACAAAATTGAGGAAGCTGAAAGCGACAATATGGATGATCAAGAGGAAGAAGAAGAAGAGGAGGACGAGGATGAAGATAATGAGAATGAAGAATTAGAAGTGGACAGAAAGCTGAGCTATAAGATAGAATTTCAGAGACAGAATACAGGGTCCTCTAATGGGGGAGGAAATGGACCTCCCTCATTTTTGGCCTTAGTTCAATAGTCCTTGCTCTTGCAGCCATGATTTCGTACCCAGTTAAGTCATGTCAGGTCAGGTCCTCCTCGCCAAAACTGTACCATAAATGTATGTACGTGTTTAGAAGCTCGAGAAGATACCTAGCTAGCTAGCTAACGTCTGTGTTGAAATCCTCATTATAACAACCTTAATTCCTCCTCCTCCTCCTCCTCCTCTCAGTCTCAGGAAAAGAAAACAAAATTATTATTTTCCTATCCAATTCTTTCTGACTCCCATGATCACTAGCTAACATCTTCTGCTACTTGTCCGGTACCTTGGGTTAGAATATACATGTGTACGTTAATTAAGGTGGGAAATCTTTGGATGGCATTGCAGTCACTTCACTTGTACCAGATTTTTCTAATTTATTGATTTGTTGGTGAATAAACCGTTTCAAAGGTAAAACGGGAGGAATGGATTATTGAATTGAGACAGAGAAATAAGCTTGCCCAGTAGCAGCAGCAGCAACATCACGAGAGAAACACACGAGCAGGGAGATAAGGTAGTTTTGAAAGAAGCACATGTTGTACTTTCAGGTTTTCATTTCATTTTATTTTTATTTATTTATTTATTCTTAATTTTTAAGCTTTTCTTTCTTTCTTTCTTCCTCCTTCTTGATTTGGATGAAGAAAGAAACTGGGGATATCCAGAAATTTGTCCTTCATATTCAAATTGTAATAATATTACTACCATTTTCCATTTCCTATAATATTTGTTATGTTAATTAATTTCATCCTCACCACCTCCTGCACCTAATTTCCAATATATAGTTGGCTTCTAACGGGGCAACACTAATCTTACTAATTTTTTGTTAGGAAGAAAATTAAAGCCTATCAATCTTTTGTTAAAATAAATTTGTTAAAATTTTTTTACTAATTTTATTACAAAACAAATGGACTTGGATACTGTGATGCTGATGAAACGAAAATTTTATTTTTTCTTGGATCATGTGATCCTCCAAATTGTTACCTGAGAGAGAGAAAATTCGCTAGACATTTCAATTTGTGTAGGATTTAAAAATCCATAACCTCTTATTCTTTCATCTAAAGCAATGACCCTATCCACAGGAGGGAGAGCTGTCTTCAATCCACAATGATTAATGAAGGATTTTGCCTGGGCAAGGTTATCCCATAGTGTAAATTATAATTACAATTGACAGGAAAAAAAAAAAAAAAAAGAGAAGAAGAAGAAGGGGAAAAAGTGTTCTTTTTATCACTCTTAAATGAGTTATTAATGAGATGGGGTCACATGTAGGGAGCACGAGAAATCATGTAATAAATATCATTAAAAAAATATATTTAGAAGGCATTAAAAAAAAAAATTAGGGTTTAACTCTTAGCTCAAATCTCTTATATCTATGATTTTACCCCATATATAACCAAGCCATTAAGAAATAATCATAAAATTTTACTCTAAAAAAAGTTTTGAATCCTGATCTAAATACTATAGTCATGTGTAATTTCACGTGTAAGATGCAGGGGCAAAACTAGGATTTTGAAATTGGAGGATCAAATTAGAGAAAAAATTATTTATAATTAAAGATTATAGGGATATATTTGTTGTGAGTGATGTTAGGTTTACTAGCTATAAGTTTTACCGCATGACTTATAACTAATGTATTAACTTAATATACCAAAAAAAAAATGTAATTATAAATTTAATTTATTATATTATTGATGTGACTAATCACATTATTTGCCATTATCGGTTTATAAGATTTTGTTAGTAACTTTGATAGTATATTTACTATTTCTCATGTGTCAAAGAAAAATTCTTATAATTTTATATATATTAAAAATGTTATATTTGAGTTATTGAAGAATTTTAATTTTTTTTTTAATTGCACCCACGAAATATAAATTTTGTAGGATCAATTATGACTATTCTTCAGAAAAAAATAAGATCAATTTGCAATTTTAAATAGAAAATATAGAAAATTTCTTTTCTAGATATGATCTCAAAAAAAAAAAAAAAAAAAAAAAAAAAAAGAACTACCAAACGAGAGAGAGAGAGAGAGAGAGAGAGAGAGAGCATTTTGGAGATGAGTAAAAAAACTTAAGTCATGAATTCTTAAATTTAGTTACAATTATTTGATTTTTGGACGGTAAAGTACATGCTTATAGTATGTTTTTACTTGATGAATTGAAATGATTTAATTTTAGGTCTTTTATTATTTAGTTTTTGAATAGTGAATTTCTTAATCATATCTACTTAAGTATTGAAAAGTTCAATTAAACTCTTAATTAGTTAATTTAAATTCATATTAGGTTATCAATTATTTTAAAAATAAACTTATATTCTTAAAAAATTTTGAGGTTGATTATATATATATATATATATATATGTCAATTATGGATAAGGTTCTAAAAAGAGAATAACAAATAAACACTAATAATGTGTATCTATTTGTGTATTTGCTTGTGAAATTGACTTGATTTTACTCATATCAACTATAATTTTGATATTTTTCTATGCTTATATATACGGTAAAGAGTTGATTGTGTGAAATAATTGGATGAATGTTTTTAGTTACAAACTTTGAGAGAGATGTTTTTTATGGCATTGATGACGAGGCAACATATGCTCTATTTTTTTTTTTAAATCTTAAATATAATTTTACTGTAGTCTAATTTAACTATATATATATGTATGAAACATCTTCCATGTACATATGCTCCACTTTAAATATATAAAAACTTGTTGAGGAGAATTGTAATGACTTAATGATTAATAAGAAGTTTTCTATACCAAACAATATCAAATCAATAATGAAAAATCTTACAAGGTTTTGCTCCATTTATTTACATTTTTTTATTTATCTTTTATTATTTATGATAATGTGTACAATAGATCCCGCTTATTCTATACTTCTCAATTATTTTTAATTACGTTATTAAATATTATAGTTCTTTAAGAAATCTTAGATGCAACTAACAAGGGAACATTTTAATACCCTAAATATAAAAATTTTAGGTTTTTTCAAAAAAAAAAAAATATATATATATATATATATATATAAATTTTAAAAAAGACAATAAAAATTATATAAATCAAACTTGTTGAATACTTCCATTAATACCTATCACTTTCTCCAAACTAAATAGCTTCATCTACCACATGTTATGAAAAGTTATAATGTGTAAACATCAACTATTTTCTGTTAGTCATTTTACAAATAAAACAACCGAAGAGTACGTAGACCAATAATGATAATAATAATTCATGGAGACATAATAATTCAATTAACTTCATAGGCGAGAATACATATATAAAACAAGCTAAAAGAATAATTCAAAAATAAAAATTATACTTTCATATAGACTTGAGAATTCTTTTGCTTTAGGCAGCTTGAAACTTGTTAATTGTTACAGCTTAATTAGTTATCTGCCGCTTGAATACGTTAAAACTATTACTTCTCCGCCATCCAATATTAAAAGAGACTCATTTAGCTAAAAACAAAACCGAAGTATCGAATTTCAAGCCTCATAATTACTGCAGATTTTTTATTTATTTTTTTTCTGGTCGACATGAAAGTTATGAACCTCAAAGTTTGTGGCCAGATTTATCTTTTACCTTTAGTCCTTTACAAAATAAGTATGTTTCTGTAATTCGGTGAAAGGAGTGGTCTACAATATTTTGGGTAAGGAAATAGAAGAAACAATAGGACAGAAATGGAAGCACATAGGGAAAATGTAATAATGGGGCTATGCACTTTGACAAAGTAGGAACAGTAGTGTTACTATTATAACATCAAATAAACGCCCTCCATTAATTCCACTAACATCATCTTTTGCCAACTTATATCAACGTGGGTTTGGTTTCTTAAGTGCAAATGCAACTCCTCTCACAATCACAATAATGATCCAACTCATATCGACCACACAAGTGCCCTACCATGTGCTTTTTTTTTTTTTTTAATAATTTTTTTAATTTATACTATATAGTACCTTGGCCGACTTATTCTCTCCTTTCACACTCACCACTTTTTTGTTGTGCTTTTTTTTTTTTTTTTTTTTTTTTTTTTTTTTTTTTGTTACAAGGTACAATCGAGCCTTTCAATTACGACTAACTTTAAGCCTTTAAGAATATTTCAAAACTCTCCAAATTCATAATTCATGTGCAACTATGTATATATGCATCTATCTATTTATGGGCATCTTTGATTGTGTGAATGATGTGGTAGCTTTACTTGCTGTGATGCATCTAATAAAGTTCATATATATATATATATATATAAGAATATTATTAGTTAATTAATTAATTAAATAGGTGCAGACTGGAGCACATGGGAGATAGAAAAATAGATTGGTTGGTGTTTATATTATCAGGAGGAATAGGATTTCCACATTATTAATTAAGGTCCCAGACACTACTTTCTTAATCACAAGTGATAAAATTAAGGAAACAAAGTGGAGAGGTCAGGAAGGATAAAATAAAATGTTAGAAAACCATGTGATAATATCTCTTTCTTCCACTCTCTCTCAGTTTGCTTAGCTTGGACTCGACAAAATACTTTACATATGGGATATATTTTATTTATTCTGAAATTTCTTTTAGTTATATATTCCATTGCATTCTATTATGGCAACCTTATTTCCTTTTTGTTTGAGAATGTGATCCCTATTTTCATGTTTCAAAAGATACAAAGAGTGGAAGACCATGTGACGAGACTTTTCTCCTTCTGCAGCATCATAATATTTAGTTATTATTAGCGCAGCATATCCTAAATCTCAGTGCTTCGGAAATCAAAATTGACACCCCAAGTTATATACCTTTATAGACTGATCATTATCTCTTCATCTCTTCCTAAACAAAGTAACTTCATCTCATCTGATACATATGTCCCTTATTTCCATGTCTTATCTCATTTCGTACATGCTTTCTTACCTTTTTTTTAAATTTTATTTTATTATATAACAAAAATAAAAATAGAAGGTAAGAATTCCCAATTTTCAAATGATAATGGAAGTGTAGCTTAATTCAAGTCAAGTGAACAAAAAAAAAAGGAAGAGAAATATCTAAAATAACATTAGTAAGAGTAATAAAAAAAATCACCAATTAAAAAGGTAATAGAGATCTCTAATACATGTCGCTTACTAAATTTTAGAATTGAGGTTTGGTGGTTGTTGTTGTTAATAAGGGAAATTCCTAATGCCTCTTTGGTGAATATTTGTACTTAATTCATATATAATGAGGCAATATACCTGAAGTAAGTTAACCTTGTTGCTATTTGACAAATTAATAGAGCTTTATAACTTAAGTGGTCCTTATTGATACAATAAAAATATTGAATGTTCAAATCTTTCATTTCAAGTAAATAAAAATAAATAAAAGATTAGAGAGTATATATATATCACAGCCATCTTTAACGCTTCATCCAAGGCCTGGTTGGCCCACCCACCCAATCTAGTGGACTTCAACTTTCAAGCCAGGTCCACGTTGTGTCACCCATGTGATCTGCTGCACCCTGTTATAAATATCACTACCACAATAAGTAGAGGAACTGTTGGCAAATGGTTGATAAGTGACATGCAGGTTTAACTTCATCCTNGTCTCCATGTCTTATCTCATTTCGTACATGCTTTCTTACCTTTTTTTTAAATTTTATTTTATTATATAACAAAAATAAAAATAGAAGGTAAGAATTCCCAATTTTCAAATGATAATGGAAGTGTAGCTTAATTCAAGTCAAGTGAACAAAAAAAAAAGGAAGAGAAATATCTAAAATAACATTAGTAAGAGTAATAAAAAAAATCACCAATTAAAAAGGTAATAGAGATCTCTAATACATGTCGCTTACTAAATTTTAGAATTGAGGTTTGGTGGTTGTTGTTGTTAATAAGGGAAATTCCTAATGCCTCTTTGGTGAATATTTGTACTTAATTCATATATAATGAGGCAATATACCTGAAGTAAGTTAACCTTGTTGCTATTTGACAAATTAATAGAGCTTTATAACTTAAGTGGTCCTTATTGATACAATAAAAATATTGAATGTTCAAATCTTTCATTTCAAGTAAATAAAAATAAATAAAAGATTAGAGGTATATATATATCACAGCCATCTTTAACGCTTCATCCAAGGCCTGGTTGGCCCACCCACCCAATCTAGTGGACTTCAACTTTCAAGCCAGGTCCACGTTGTGTCACCCATGTGATCTGCTGCACCCTGTTATAAATATCACTACCACAATAAGTAGAGGAACTGTTGGCAAATGGTTGATAAGTGACATGCAGGTTTAACTTCATCCTACGTGCGGCAACCAAAAGGGATTAACCCATAAGATGAGCCTCATATTCACAACAGTATTCAATAAACGTCAACAAAATTAACTTTAAATACTTCTTTCAAGTATAAGATATGAATTTCTCACGAGAATATATCAATTAGTAGGACCATGACAGTGCTTTTCAGGGAAAATGTCTAGCTTTAAATCGATTTAGAAATGGAAAATGCATCAATATTCGCTGACCTGACCTAAAAAAAAAAAAAAAAAAAAAAAAACCAAACTGAACCGTCTAACCCATGACCCGACCTCTTTTTTTTTTTTTTTTTTTTTTTTGGGTTTTGGGTAAACAAAGAAAAAGTCAATATTTGTTTAATTGTTTTATGAACTTTATAGTGCACAGCTCAAACTCAATTGACAAATATAATGCACATTATTATTTATTTTTAAAAATATCAATTTTTTGGGATAATGTCATTAAACTATTTTTTATATATATAATGTTGTTTAAATACAATGGTCTCAAGAAAATAATTGAGATGTTTATCTAGTTGCATACAAACAAATTGAATTCTGTTATTTGAATAATGCAATAAGTAAAAAAATTTAGATATTAAATAACAAAATACGTGCTAAGATAATCTGGTTGCAGTAAAGTTAGAAACATATATTTGACATTATATATAGACATGTATGAAAAGCATTTATAAGTGTGAAAAAAAAGTGAAGCTGAAGTATATCGATGAAATTTGGCAAAAATTATGGATGCTTATGCTTATTTTTCAACAATCCATGACCAAAATAAAAGATGATATACCTTAGATTTTGTTGCTTAATAGTAACATGATATTTATAAATTAAAAAAAAAACATATATAAATAAGTAAACAATCAAATTTTGATGTATATTTTTAAATTGAAATATAGTGCTAACCACAATTGATATTAGATTATAAAATTAGTTTACGTTTTAGGATGTCGATATTGTGTAAAAATGAAACTTATGTATCTATTTTAATTAGATGTTCAAAATGTAGACTAGACTCCTTTGTGCTATTTTGTTTTGGTTAGCAATGTTGAGATTTGTATAATTTTATAAGTATTGAACAAATATTAATTTGTTGAACTAAGCTCACTCTTAATATGAGTGGTTAATTCAAAGTAATGCATTTTACACCAAATAATTTGTTGCATGACTTATCAAAAGGCAAATGCATAATATATATATATATATATATCATTTGAAAAAATACGGGTTAACCCGACCTAACCCGCCCTTTTTGCCATGTCTAGACAGAGATAGGAATTTGTCTTTGGGGACCGAACAAAAATTTGTCTTTGGGAACAATTTATCTAGCTTTTTACTGAAAATATTTTGTTAAAAGTGTGTTAAATATACTTGTAACTTGAAAAATTTTGAAAAAGTGAGAAAATGCAGGAAAAGTGAGGTTTTAAAAAATTGTTCATAAAAACTAAAAACTAAAACTTAAAACTTAAAGCTAATGCCAAACTCACCTTCAGTATTCAAAAAATAAAAAATAAAAAATAAAAATTCCTAAGAACAAACTAATTAAAAAAATTTTATATATATAGACACAGATAGTTATCCTATTAGGATTGTAACCTTATATACATGAAGATAAAATATAATTTTAGACTTTCTTACAAAAAAAATTAATACTAATTAATGGCCAAAATGGGAATATACCCCTTTCACGCAAAGCATGTAGCAAAATATCCATGTTTTGAAACTATTTAGGAAAATACTCCTGTTTTAAACTTGATTTTCTAAAAATCGAGTTATAGGCAATCAAACTTAAAAAAAAAATTAAAAAATTAAATTAAATTAAAAAAAAAAACGTGGAACTTGAGTTCCATGTAGTTTTTTTTTTCAAGTAACTCAATTTTCACCAAATTGAGTTTTTCATTGAAACTCGATTTTTTAAAAATCGAGTTATAAAATAATGGTATTTTCCTAAATAGTTTCAAAACATAGGCATTTTACTAGAACTTTTGGACGAAAGGGGTATTTTGCCATTTTTTCTCTAATTAATTGTTACATAAAACAATTATTATTCCACTGAAATACAAACTCACGTTAGTTGTGATAAAGTGATATCCCTCAGAATTAAAAAAGAGTCCTACTGTCAGTGATAAGATAAGTGATAACATTAGCCATTAGAATTAGAACCATTTATAATTCAAAAACCTTTCATTTTGTAAATTTAAACTCTTCTATCTGTGCATAAAATATTTTCTATGTTAATGAATAGCTAATTACCATGTATTGTTAGGCCAGAAAAATTCAAATCTACTTAACTTGTATCCAGGGTTTTAAATACCAAAACGGTCAAAAAACTGAAAAATTGTCTGGTTCTCAATTTTTACCGGTTGAACCAATGGTTTTTTACTAATGAACCACCAATTTTTATAGTTTTTATTGGACCAATTGAGGATCTAATTCCTGGTTAAACCGGCCAGTCCAATCTAGTTTTTTTAAAAACTATACTTGTATCTTTACATTACGTGGCTCCGCCACTACTTTCTCCAACTCCTTATATAGTGATTTTTATATTTTTAGAACACTAATAATGATTGAAGAAACTATTCATGTATAGTTTTAGTAATATAGTTTTTTTTTTAAATAAATAAATCATGTGACTTATTTAAATAATATACATGTATAGTCTTATAAATTTCTATGTAGTAAGTTGGAGAAGATTCCTCCAAACTAGTTTGAAAGCAAACTTTGTCGGCTTATGAAATTCTATTGTTCTTTTTTTTTTTTACTCAATAATCAAAGACATTTTTGCACTTCCTTTTTAATTTTCTATTTCTTTGAATATTGAGTGAAATTCAAACTGACCCATTTTCTTTGAATTTGAAATTGAAAGGCTGGAATTTTTTGACAAATATTTAAATTAGTCATTTTGTTATATTCAATGAAATGAATAGACGAAAGATGTTAGAAAATGCTTCGCACTTGATTTATACTTATTAATCAAACTTCATGTTGTAGTAAAAATTAATAAAAATCCATTATAAAACCTTTTGTTTTTTTCATTCTTTTTTCTCTCTTATAAAGATTGAGCTTTGGTAAGTACATGGCAAAGGTCTTTCAACTAAAGTGACATATCATGGTTGGGGGATAAGGTTATTTGTCAATTATTTATGTTGACTTCACAAAATGAGAGTTTTGTACGCCAAGTTTAACTCTCTCTCTTTTTTTTCCTCAAAAAAAAAAAAAGTTTAACTCTTTTTACCTAGGTATCTTCTTCAAACGGAGTTTTAAGTGGGGTTTGCTAGTGACTGGGAGTTGGAGGGATAGTCGATGATATCATGTTTTGGCTTTGTTTAAGTGAGCATCTCTATCAGTAGGGGTTTGATTAGCTGTGAAGAAGCTGGTTTTGGCAACTGACAGTGAGTTTGTGCCACCGACCAGGGGTAGCTCCACGTTCATTTCAGGGTATTCAAATGTGTTCTGACTTGCCCCAAAAAAAAAAAATTTATATGCATAATTATTTTTTAAACTAGCATATTTTCTCTAAATATTGAACACTCGAACTTGAAAATCCTAAGTATTTGTGTCCAACAAAAATAAAGTAATGTTAGAATTACAACAATTTTATAACAAATCTTATGTGGCAGACTATTACTAGTTCTCAATGGACCCGCCATTGACATCATTTTTTTTATCCATCAATAACAAACTGACACCTACGATTTGTTGTAAAATTGTCATGAATGTAACATTTCTCACAAAAATTATCTTGGTCGCCCAAACATAATCTTTAACCCTTAAAAAAAATATCCTCAAAAAAGAAAAACCCTTAAAAAAATATAAAAATAAAAATAAACCCAAATAAAAATAATAAAAACTAGCCTAAATAACATCAAAAATAACCCAAATAACAACAAATGAACAAAAGATTCAACAAAAATAAAATAAAAACTTAAAAAACAATAAAAATTGCCCAATCAACAACAAATGAACAAAATATTCAACGAAAACAAAATAAAAACTTAAATAACAATAATAAAAATTAACCTAAATAACAATAAAAATTGCCCAAACAACAACAGGATTAGGCCAAATAACAACAAATGAATAAAAGATTCAACAAAAAGTCCATTAAAAAATAAAGAATAATAACCTTTAATTACTTAGATTTTTAACTCGATCAACCCCTTACATAAACATAATTCCCAACTTATTTTTCTTTAAAAAAAATAAAAATAAAAATAAGAGAGATAATGTGACCATGAGTTCTCCTCGCAGTGCCAACAACTTTGCTCTCCTTGGCTTTTTGGTCACAACAACTTTGCTCCATTCGGCGGCTCAACTCGTAGTTGCAGCAACTATCATCTCTCTCTCTCTCTCTCTCTCATCATTTTATACTCTCTCACTTTACTACTCTCATATAAGCATTATTAGTTCCCACTTAAACTCTTATCAATCACTTTTTGCTGTCTCATTTTGTTAGTAGAAGGAAATTATAAAACTTCATGTATTTCTTTTTTCTTTTTCTTTTTTGTTATGTCAACATATTCAAGTTTTCTTTTTATTATATTTTGTATAATTTAAGCTTCTTTTTTACCATTCTAAAAAAAATTCCTAGATCTGCCACTACCACCATCATGGGGTTTGGATGTGAGCTTGGGATGTTGAGGATTTGGATCTCAGTTTGAAGGTGGTGTTGGATTGGCTTGGTTTATTCTTAATGGAGGATAGGTGTCCTGCTTTGTTTGTGATTCAGGTAGCTTGGGATGATGAAATTTATTGTTTGGGTGATGATTTGTGGAATATGGGTGAGATGACTTGCAGCTGGTGCTGGTGTAGTCATGGAAGGGGGTCCATAGTTGGGTTTTTAATGGTTTGCCGCTTGTTGTTTTATGTGTGTGGCTGTGTAGTGGTGGTGTTGCTGCATTTTTTAGGAGGAAGAGGAAGCTTTGCTGGTGGTGGTTGTGGGACGGAGCTGATGTTCCTTCTTGTTGTCCTCTTTGAGCATTCACAGCAAAGTTCTCAAAAAATATAACTTTAGCAACTTAAAAACCTATTTTATCTATTTTAACAATTCAGTTAACAATACATTCAACATCAAAGGTTTTATTTTAACAAACAATACATTAGAATAATATAAACAAATAAATATAATAAACACTACACATGGACAAACTTGAGAGAGAGAGAGAGAGAGAGAGAGAGAGAGAGAGAAACTAATTTAATAATGAGAGAAGAAAGAGAAAATAATTTAATATTTGTAGCAACTTGCTACAGTGAGCTGCTACTACTAACAGCTCACTGTAGGAGCTGCTACTACTAACAGCTCACTGTAGTAAGTTGGTAAAATATTTTAAGTTAACAACATTGTTGTGAGGTGTTTTTGTTTGTTTGGAGCTATAAAATAACTAAAAATCTATTTTAAGAGCATAAGTATGGATGCTCTAGTTCTTTTTTATTTGTAGAAACTCTAAAACCATCACACAACCATCAGCTATCCAAATCTTCAGGCAACCCCAAACCATCCAGACCACCCCCACTCATCCTTCACCTACAATGTTTTTTACTCTCAATGTAATAGCCTGTTTGGATTGAGAGAGGAAGGAGGGGGAGTGGAAGAGAGTAAAGTAGAGTTGGTTAAAAATAGGCTAATTTTGAGCCAACTCTACTTTACTCTACTCCCCCTTAATCTAAACAGATCATAAGCTTTTATTGAAAACCCAATTTTACAACAGAAAGGATCAATCAATACTCGACGAAGACAGAAGATTGGGAAGATGGACTCAATGCAATATGCAAAGAGAAGTATAACTGGAACCATCACGAATTGAATGAGTGAAACAGTAGGCTACAATGTCAGAGCTTTGACGAAACTTGTGTTGGTGATGGCTCCTGTTGGAAAGGAAAGAAAAAGAAACAGGCAACCAAAAAATAAAATGAGTTTTATAGGAATTTTTATTAATTTTAATATATAATCACCCAAGTGCTAACATCTTCCGTCCACCCAACTCTTTTAATAATTACCGAATGACAAATTGAGACATGTTTCATACTCAAAAGGGTTTCTAGTTTCAAAATTAGAAGAATAAAGAGTCCAATTCATTTTGATCCAATGTTTGAGATTACAATTTTCCCAAAGGGGATTATTACTGAGAACAAGAAACGAACAGCTTGATAAGATCAAAAACAAAAGAACACACACAAATGTCGACCCTAAATTTGGCAGCATAGAATTGGAATTATAAAATTGGGATCGTATCTACATTGAGGCATCACCATATTTCTAAAGATGACCTCCAATTCCAAATCTATAGTCCTATTCTTTTGCTGCCAAGCACAGCCTTGGTTCTGCATAATCAAGCTCTGCATAGAAACAACCCCAACCCACCTTCACAAAAAGAGGACCAATCTCTACCAACCATGTTTCATTTTAGGAAGCACTCAAGGTTTCTCAGTGACGTCTTCCTACATGATTGCTAGCAAAACCATCTCAAGGATGAAGTACAATCTTTTTTTTTTTTTCTTTTTTTTTTTTTTTTCTTTTTGAGGAGGACGAAGTACAATCTGACCTCACAGAGTCTATACCTTGATTCCAACTTTACCCAAAGAGATGACCAAATAATATGGCCAAGTACTACACAAAATCATAGAATTTGAATCAAACATTACGGTTCTGTCAAAATGCATTCGTACTCACACTTTAAAAAAAAAAAAATCAATGCTATATCATATATAGGTTAATGGGAAGTTAAAACGAAGATTTATGAAGTGATTTTTTACAGCCTTAGCTTCAAGAAGCATGTTTGAGATTGAGACCAAGAAAAGCATTGCAAAAATGGAATCCTACAAAAAGCTTTAGGAAGAAGAAGATAATTAGGGATGATCTGTTACAGTTCCTGCTTGCTCTTACTTCTTTTCATCTTTGCCTTAAACCTTGACTTCGCCATGAGTGTCTCTACTGTATTTGTAAAATTCCCAACAGCCATTAAAACTAGAAGGATCCCACAAAAAAATACCTGCCAACAACAGCTTTCTATCAATAAACATTGCTTCAGTACATAGGAGGCAAGAATGCTATATCATTTGGCTAAAGTTTTTTTGTACAATAACTTACCTGCCATTCAGAAACAACCCCAATGAATGCAGTCTTGAGTAACAGTAGTCCAACATATGCCTCAAAACCCTATATCAAGTCCAAAAATATAAAAGCCACAACTAAACTCAGGTCACTGTGCTAACTTCAACAAATTTATTTATAACAAAAATGAAAATTTACTCCTAATATAATACCATCCAGGAGGCCATCATCTTCTTGATATATTTTTAGCACAAAATAAAATTAAGGCCCAATTTGTTTAGGCATTAACATTTTTCAGAAAATATTTTCCTCATTTTAGGGTGTTTGATGCAATTAAAAAACTTGGTCAAACCAAAATCATTTTGTGTGAAATTACATTTATCTCCTAATTTATTTATAAATTAAAAAGAAAAAAATGTAAAATACATTCCAAAATGACAAAAGTACCCCCTAAAATGTCTAAAATGATAAACCCAAAATCTCCAAAATAACAAAAATACTGTCAAAACCTCTAAAATGACTGAGATACCCCCGAACCTACAAAATGAGGGGGAAAAAAAGCCTTGAAACCTTCATAGTGACTAAAATACCTTCAAAACCTCCAATATAACTAACATACCTTTAAAACCACTAAAACGACAAATAACTCTCAAAAAAATCTCTCAAATGTGTAAGTTTAGTTGATAGCTTCTATTGCTTTCCACACAAAAAATAATAGTAATAATAATAATAAAATGATATCTTTTGTTAATTGTTATATTAATTTTTTTTGTAGCAATCTTATTTTGATTGTGCTTCTTATTGTAATTTTCAATAATTTTATTTTAATTGTGCTTATTTTTTAGGCTGATTTTAGTTTTCCTATATTAATATTTTGGGTAAATTCCATTAACATACCTTGAAGTTTAGGCTAATGCTAACTAGGTCAAACTTTTCAAAACTGACCAATTTGGTCTCTAAAGCCAACTTAGTCCCTAAGACAGTTGAGGAAAAATGACTACCTGGCCTAACAGTGTTTAGGGACTAAGTTGGCTTTAAGGACCAAATTAATTAGTTTTGAAAAGTCTTAGACCTGGTTGGCATTAGCCCAAACCTTAGGGTATGTTAATGGAATTTACCCTAGTATTTTAAAGTGATGAGTAAATTTATGCCAAACAACAAAAAAATGTTTTCCAAAAAATTTTCCAACAGGAAACATTTTACACTAAAACAAAGGGATCTATGCCAAAACCCCCCCTCTATCTTTACCAAATATAAGTTCAGCCAACCCTCCTTTTCATCGAAGCTGTGTATAGGTAATCAATTAATAGCATTGCATGTCATGCAAAACACATAAAGGTGTGACAGATGCAATAGGTTATATTCATCTTTAAATGAATCATTGAAAAAAATATGCTCAAAAAAAGAGGCGCAATCCTAAAACATGGGGAATGTACAAAGGAAGTGCCAAAAGAAAAAGAAAGTTAATAAATACAGAAAAAGTTTTATCTAAGATTCATGCTAACCAAGGACTCTAGTAAGTTTGATGTAAAGAATGACACAGTAGCTGAATAATTTAAGTAGCATGCTTCTGTAAATGTTTAACAAGTAATGACCAAGTTTTGCGTACATCACCTGCAAAATGAAAAGAATGGGACACAACAACCACAGTTGGCCATCCACACCGGCCGTTTCTCCCCAGACAACATCCATCCTCTTAGCCTGAAAACAATAGTAAAATAAATATTGGAACCATATGTTCACGTATATCTGAAAGAAAGACATTCCTCATCATTCTTGTCATTCTAACAAAGAAGATTCATAATAGCAATAACATGGAAGATCAAAAGAACAAGGGTGGGGACGGGGGTAGGGGGGGACCAAAGACTAGGGATCAAAATGTGTAAAATGGTCTATATTTAATATAAAACATAGAATGACAAAGGCAAATTTAATGGGCAAAGACAATTTGGGGGATGGCACCTTTCCCAATGCAATACGAGTATAGAGTCTCTGGCGTTGATATCTATTTTGTAAAAGCATCGCAACCCCTTGCATCATAGCCCATTGTAGGAAAAGTTGAACACCTCTCTGCACAAGATTTAACTGATAACTATATACAGAACCTATGTTATTGTTAGTACATTGTTAGACAAAAGTAACCTGCTTTCGGGCGCAATTTGGTTGTCCTTTAATCTCCCATGTGAGACTAACCAGGGCCATAAGCATAGCACAATAGTGATGATAAATCCACCTGCAAAATCAGTGTGTTTGTAAAATACTCTGTGCTGTGCAACACAGCCAAAACAAAGTGCCATGTCAAAGATGAAGCACTGATAAAGAAACTGAAACACACTTTAATGTGCATTTTGACAGAAATATAATGTGATATTTCTTTTGAGGTAAGTATAGAAAATTTTATCAGGGAAAACAGGTAGATCCCCAATCAGAGGAAGTAAACAAGAAAAGCCTCTAACTACAAAGAGACAAGATTAACTCTAAAAGCTCAAGGCATTTGCAACACCCAAGAAAAAAACTGGGGCGGGGGGTTAGAGGACACGAACCAGACATCAATTTAAGTCAGTACAATAGAACAGAGCCAAACTTCTTTTTTATTTTTCTCTCAAGTGTCTGAAGTCAGCCAAAGTCAAACTCATACAGAGCTTAATCCATTATCTTTTGAGTAAAGGGGCAGCTTCGTGCTTGCTTAGTTCAATTGACAACCTAGTATTACTGCTTAACAAAACACACCTTCTTGTTGGAAGGGATTCACTAAATCAGGGGATTGGAGCAATCAATTTTATTGATAAGAAATTCAAATTCAAAATAGACACATAATAAATTGATGGTTGACCTATTTTCAAATTCTTTTTTCATATATAAGTAACAAGGTATGTAGCCCAAGTACACAAGAAGAATACAATAAGTACACCCACAATTAAATTCTAAAGTTACAAAGATAATCAAATCTAATAAGTTTGAAAATGAAAATAATCCTGACACTGTCATCCATTTAAACATGGATCTGAAAAACAGCAGTTTCAAATCTAAAATGGTAATTTCACACCCCTCGAAGCTTCTAGAAATCCTTATTTGCCTAATGCTCTAATGCACCACATTAAGCAATAAGGTGTGCGTTTGGGATGAGCTGAATTTTTCAGCTTATTTCCACTTTCAGCTTATTTTTGCTACTATTTATAAGTTCCACTGCACTTTTTGATACTATTCATGGTCCCACTGTACTATTCAGCTTATTTTTTAACATTTTTTCTATACTTTCAGCAAAAAGTTTTTAGTTTCAGCTAAATAAACTATTCCAAACGGACGCAAAGAATCACCTTTCATAGAATTTCCTTTTATTTTGGGATAAATAATGAACGTAATTGAGACCAAAAACAGTCAACAAGAATTTCTATGTTCCAACATCAACCAAATCGACCTTCCCAACAAGCTAATAAGTCTTAACTCCCTCTGCATCACCCATTGAGTCCCAAAAAGGCTAAAGACCATAGTCCACAACTCTAAAGCAAGTGAACAATGGAGTAAATGATCAATTCTCCCCATGCCTTTTGCACATACAACATCAATTCAGCATAATAATATTCTTTTTTCTCAAGTTGTCTATTGTTAAGATTCTCCCCAATGTGGCAGTCTACAAAAAGATAGCAACTCTTGCTGGACTTGAAGGCTTCCAAATGCTTTTCCAAGGAAAATCTACGTCTCCATTGGAGTTAAGGCTCTGTAGTAAGATTTGACCTTAAACTCTTTTTGTGCATATGACTTCCAACAAAGTTTATCTTCTCCACCTACCTAGCTCTAATAGTGAATATATTAAGTCCAAGAAAGACGAAATGGACTCCAACTCCCAATCATGTATTGTTTGTATAAAATTCAAAACCCAATGAACACATCCATTGCAGTTCTGTAAATGATTTGCTACTAAACTTTCCCTATCACGTAGTCTCAAAGTTGATGGGGGTATTGACTTCAGAGTTCAGACCAGGAAAGTATCGAGGGCTGTATTATTCAGTTTTATAAGAAATTATTTACGGAACATGGAGCCATTCGCCCTTAACCGGATGTGTTAAACTTTCCAAAAATTTCTACTGACAAGGCTGTGAGACCTTGTGATGAAGCAGAAATATTTGAGGTGGTTAAAGATTTTGAGGGGGACAAAGCTCCTAGCCCAGATGGTTTCCCTATGATTCTTCCAGACTTGCTGGGAAGTTATCAAATTAGATATTTGGAAAATTTTCAAGTCTTTTATGAGAAAGGTCAGTTTGAGAAAAGTTTAAATGCCACCTTTATTTCTTTGATTCCCAAAAAATTAGATGCAATGGAGGTGAAATATTTGCACCCTATTAGTCTAATAGATGGGGTTTACAAAATTATTTCTAAAGTATTTGCTAATAGGTTGAAAGAGGTGGTTGGAGATGTTAGTTTGGAGTCTAAGGATGCCTTTGTCAAAAATAGGCAGATTCTGGATTTTGTTCTTATTGCCAATGAGTGGATAGTAAGTTGAAATTAGGAGATCTGGGAGTGTTGTGCAAGTTGGATGTGGAGAAGGCTTATGATCATGTGAATTGGGGTTTCCTTATCTATATGCTTGAGCGGTGTGGTTTTCTAGAAAAATAGAGAAAATGGATTCTCTTTTGTATATCCATGGTTAAATTCTCAATTTCAATTAATGGAGCTCCTTGTGGTTTCTTTGAGAACGATAGAGGTTTACGACAGGGTGGTCCTTTGTCCTTATTGTTTGTTTGTTATAGTTATGGAGGCGGTTAGCAAAATGATGGACAAGGCGGTGAGGGAAGGTCATTTGTTTGGTTTCAGTGTAGGGTACATCCAAGGATGATCACTCACAGGTAACTCATCTTCTTTTTGCAGATGATACATTGATTATGTGAGATGCTAATTTTGACCAAATGTTGTTTCTACATTTGATTCTATCATGGTTTGAGATCATATTAGGTTTGAAAATTAATTTGGAAATATCTAAGTTAGTCCCAGTGGGAGTGGTTCCAAATTTTGAGCTGCTAGTAGATGCTTTAGGTTGCAAGCAGGGTTCTCTTCCTATGAGATACTTAGGTCTTCCATTAGGTGCAAAATTAAAAGAGAAGACAATCTGGAATCCCATGATTGAGAAGGTGGAAAGGACGTTAGTGGGTTGGAAACAGTTGTATCTCTCCAAAGGGGGTAGAGTTACTTTCATAAAAAGTACTCTATCCAATTTACCTACTTCTCCTCTTTCCCTTTTCCCAATTCCGACAGATGTAGCGTATCATATAGAACAACTCCAATGGAATTTTCTTTGGAGTGGCTTGGGAGATGAATCAAAACTTCATTTGGTGAACCAGTCCAAGGTGTGTTCTCCTATTCAAGCCAGGGCTCTAGCAATTAGAAATTTAAGATGCTTTAATGAAGCACTATTGGGAAAATGGTTGTGAAGATTTAGGTCTGAGAAAGACGCGCTATGGAGAACAGTGATAAGGGTTAAATATGGAAGTGAGGAGGGAGGTTGGTGCTCTAATTTTGTTTAAGGCCCTTATGGGGTGAGTTTATGGAAGACTATTAGTAGTGGCTGGTCTACTTTTTCTTGCTATATTCAGTTTGAGATTGGAGATGGGACTAGAGTGAAATTTTGGTATGACATCTGGTGTGGGGATAATCCTTTGAGTGTATGTTTTCTAGAGTTATTCAAAATCAATAGTGCTAAGGATGCTTATGTGGCGGATCTCATGAAGTTCCCCCATGGGGTTCTCTATTGGGATATGGAGTTCTTGCGTGCTATTCAGGATTGGGAATTGGAATCTTTGTCTAACTTTATGGATGTTATATACAGAATCTCGTTAAGGGGTTCTGGTGAGGATAAGAAACGCTGGATAATTGGTTAGAGAAGGGGCTTTAAGGTGAGTAGCTATTATTAGGCCTTATTGGGGGTATACAATCAATCTTTTCCTTGGAGAAGCATTTGGAAGCCAAAGGTTCCTTCCAATGTTGCGTTCTATTTTTGGACTATGGCTTTGGGGACCATTTTGACTATTGATAATTTACGCTTAAGGAAAGTGTGGATTCTAGATTGGTGTTATATGTGCAAAAGGAATGGAGAATCGGTAGATCATCTTTTCTTACATTGTCCTATTGCTTTCAAGATGTGATCTATGGTGTTCACCTTGTTTGGTATCTACTGGGTAATGCCAAAGACTCTGGTTGATCTCCGAGCACGTTGGCAAGGAAAGTTTGGTCAGCATCATAATGGAGTTATTTGGATGGTTGTCCCTCTTTGTTTGATGAGGTGCATTTGGTGGTAGAGAAATAGCCAATGTTTTGAAGATTCCAAAAGGACAACAGCAGATTTAAAACTTTTTTTCTTTAAAACATTATCAGATTGGAAGTCTATCATAGGAAGTCTTTCTATTTCTTCGGTTTATTATCTGATAGATGCTTGTAATTTGTGTTTTTGATCGCTTTGGTCCCCAGTTGTATACTTGGGTCACTCCTTTTCATGATATGAATAATATTTTCATTACTTATCCAAAAATAAATAAAAATTTTCCCTATCACGTGCAATACTAAATAGTTCTAGGGAGGCCTCCTTGAAAGAAAGATCACCACACTAGAGATCAAAGCAAAATTAAAATTTGGTACCATCACCCATCTAAAACTTGATGAATTGCAAAAACAATTGCACAACTTCTTATATATTATCCTAGGCTAACACCATAAGACCCATTAACAACATTAGTACACCATCCACCCCATAAAGTACCATACTTCTTCTCTACGACCCTCTTTCGCAATGCCTCTCTCTATGAACCATATCTCCACAACAACTTCCCTAAGAGAGCTCCATTATACTATTTCAAGTTCCAAATGGTCAAACCCCCACTTTGAAAAGGTTCACAAATTTTATCCCATTTAATTAAATGAAATTTGGACTCTTCACCTAAACCCCTCCATAAAAATCTTGCTATAAATTTTCATTAAATCAGTGTCATTTCCATTCCACTGGTCTTTTTTCCATATTTCTAGAATGGTGATCCAAATGATCTTCGCTTTGAATTTAAAATCAAAAGGAAGGGTTAAATATTCCATTGGTAACTTTGACATTTTGCACCCCAAAATAGTCACCAACTCCTCTAGATCATGCACATTCCCAACAGGAACCAACCATGATTTTCCTAGGTTAACCTTTATACCAGAGTCAACTTTAAACCAAGTAAAAACATACCTCAAGTGCAAAACTTTATTCGAGTTAGCTTCACAAAAAATCAATGTGTCTTTTGCAAAGAGAATACAAGAAATCATCAATAGATTATTCTCCAAATTGCTGATTGTAAAGCCCAAGAAATACCTACCTACCTCCTGCCTAATTTTTAGGTTCTGCTCAATGCCTCTATAACAATAACAAAAGGCAACCGATTTCCATTGATGAAGATTGAAAAGAAAACTGTAGGTATGCAAAACTTCTACAAAACAAAATCCATCTCCTACATTTTGTTGAAACCCCACATCTTCTCAACAAACAATGAGAAAATCCCAAATTACATGATCATAGACTTTCTCCAAATCAAGTTTGCAAAGCACTCCAGGTCTCCTGATTTTGAACTGCCATCAAAGCATTAATTAACTCTTAGAATGAAATCTAAAATTTGCTTCCCCTTCACAAGGGAATTTTGAGAATTTGAGAACATTCTCTACCACCAATCTTAGCCGATTAGCCAAAATTTAACAAGAATTTTGTGAACTCCACCTACAAGGCTAATGGACTGAAATTCCTTCACATCAAGTGTGCCATACTTTTCTGGAATGAGAGCTATAAAAGTTGCATTAAGACTTTTCTCAAACTAACCCTACTTGTGGAAAGCCTGAAACACCGCCCTAATATCAGATTTAATTATGTTCCAACATGTATGGAGGAAGGCAAAAAAAAAAAGCCACAGGAATGCCATCTGGCCCAGTTCATTATCTCCATTCAAGCTCTTGACCACACCACACCTAAAACTTCTTTTCAAAAAAGTCTTTCCAACCACTCGGCATCATCTTCAGTTATAGCTGAAAAGTGTAAACTATCCAGCAAAAGGCGCCTAAATTCTATCCAGCAAAGGATTTCACCATGTCAATACTACAGTTTTATCTTCATAAGAGTATTTCTTGCGGAATTTTGATTGAGGGTGAGTTGCCATTTAATGTTTTGAAGTATGTAAATTGATTCATAATAAGTTTCTCATTTGTTTGCTAATTTTCTCATACTCCACCAAAAATAAAAGGTAGTAAAAACTACTTTGCAGGAAGTAGTTCAAAAATAGGTTTCCATTCCTACAAGTTGTGCATTTCCTCAAAAATTTAACAATTTAATGCACAACTTGAGGGAGAATGTAGGAGAATATGTTCATTTTCCAAAGAATGAAGACTAAATCAAAGAATTAATTACTTGGAGTAATTCAAGAGACTAAATAAGTCAATTATATTAATATGAAATTCAAATTCAAATTATACATGTAATAAATTGCATGGTTTTAAAAACCGGAATGATCAAAGAACCGTAAAGGAGACCAGTTCCCAATTTTTACTGGTTCTTAACTGGTTTTTTTGGCTTTGGCCAGACCGGGTCCGGTTCCTGGTTGAACTGTCCAGTCCAGCTTTTAAAACAGTGATAAATTGATAGTTGACCTATTTCAAATTCTATAAATCCCATTATAAATATGGGTGGCCTTGTAATTTGTTGTCTATCAAGTGAATGAAAGACATAGGCATTTGGGTTTTGGTGCTCACTTGATAGAAAGATAAAGGAATTTGGGTTTGGTGTTGTGGACTTTGGTCTTATTGACTGAATAACAATAATATCTTCCATTCTCTTTCTCATCTAAGACCGAGCCATGTTAATATCTTCCATTTTTCTTTTCTCATCTTCTATTTATTTTCTGTAGTATTTCGAAGTTTGACACTTCTCATTCATAGAAAACTTCCAAATATTCTGAGCCTCACCAAACTCTTAGGGCTTTTCTTAATACAAGAAATCAAAGGTAGTATCTATCCATTCCAATTCCCAATCTTGCACTGCTATACAAATCACAAGTTCCAACCAAAACAAGTCTGGAGACTAATGGAATGTCTAAAACCCAAACATCATGCCAGAAGCAAAGTCTCTAACCATCCCCAACATCAAATCTGACATACAATTAAAATAACCTTCCCCTACTCTTCCAACCTCTTCTCACCCCTTTCAAAGACTAAACCCCATGTTGACTTTGACCATGTTAGATATTTTCAAGCCAAAGAGCGAGATGGCAATATCTAATATTTTCAAAATACACATTTCTAGTACCATGTATTATAATATACAGTCCTTTCATATTTTCAATTAGATTCCATATTAGACAACGTTTAACTACAAAATTGGTTGTAGCCTTAAACTATAACCTTACTGAATAAAATAAAAATTACTAAATATTCTGAAAATCTAACAGCTGAATTGCACGTTCTTTATACTCTTAATATACATATCAAATTTTGTGTCAATCAAATATTACTTACTATATGATCAATAAGCTTATATTTTATGCATAACTTTAAACTACAAAAACTTGCAAATTAAATAATTTATTGATGACACAGCTATTAATCTTCAATTTTTTAGAAATTTTGCAAGCATGGAGTATATAAGAAAAATAAGTAATCCAATGGTGGATTTATCAAAATTCACCTTCAATAAAAAGATATTGAGTAGGCTGTAGCCTTAGGTTACAACTAATTCTGTAGCTAAACTTTGTCATTCTATATTTATTCAAGTCAAACCACAGATTTTTCCTTCACCTCTCATCATGTAGGCAATACCTAGATTTTTTTTACTGGTAAGTCAGATATGCACCAAATGGGTACAATACCTAGATTAAATCTTCTACATCAAGATTTGAACATCCTTTACCAAGAATACCTGAGATAACCAACACAAACAATATAAAAAGTGCATTTACCAGGTAGTGAGTAGTGACACAAATAAGATACCCAAAAGTAGCTTGGTAATAGGATATAAAGCCTCTCTTTTTTTTCTTTTTTTGATAAATAACTTAACTTTATTGGAAAAACAAGGCCAAAGTCTACAAGAAGTATACTATGAGACCATCACAATCAAACTCTCAAGTTACAATGATCAATGAAATCTAAAAGAGACGCAAAAGAAACGTAACCCAAAGATGACATCCAATCAAACAAACCATCCTTGCCAAGAAGAAAACAAATCCAAAACTCTTTTTGGAATAGCCCATTGAACTCCAAACAAACCAAATATACTCCACAAGTCAGTAGCTATAGGACAATAAAGGAGTAGCTGGTCCACAGTCTCCCATCTAATAGATTTCCAAAGACTAACCCCATAAGAATCCGAAACCACTTCAGTGCACCCCACCCCCCCCACCACCCACCCCCTCCCTTCCCCCTCCACACAAGCACTACTTCACCTCAATCACTCTACACCATAACAACTCTCTCTCAATGCCATATCTACACAACCACTTCCAAATAAGGCTTCATTAAATTTTCTTAAATTCCTAATAGCCAGCCCCCCATACCACATTGTCTCTGCATCTAGTTAGGCTTCTCTCTCTCATCTAAATGCTGGTTGAACCTCCTTATTCCACTACCAAATCTACTTAGTCTGTTGCTGACATCCTTTAGGTTTATTGAGTACTTCTTTAGCCACTTTTTTTAATACAACTAGCAATTTCATTCCACATCTTATCAACATCTTTGTCTGGATCTCACTTGCCTTTTTTTATCATTTTATTTTTAAACACATTTTGTTTCTCTCCCTTCAAATCCCACCACCTAATTTATGGGTTTCCAACCATGCATAGACCTTCATAAAGGAACAAGTAGATCCAGATAAACTCAATATTAACTAAAAGGTCATCCGAATATAAGTCATCACTAAAATTGAATTCAGATGTTTTCTAATATATAATATATAAAACCATTGTTCACAGAGTGTCAAACCAGTTTGTTCTAATTAGGAAAGTAAAAACACAAGAAACATGCTCTCAAAGCCCCATATTATGACAAAAAGCATGATCATTGTTTATTTAGTAGCAAAAATTGAATGCCATGAAAGATTGTATGCACTTTTACCATGGACGAATATCACTTCCGTTCACTCTCAAAATGTTTTCTCGCAATGCCAAGCCGGTGTAGAGGAACAAAAGCCAAGCCTGACAAAGTGCAAGTTCCATATTAAATATCAAAAAAAATATATATATACAAATCTTCAAAATCAGGGCTTCAAAACTTGATTAGGGAGATACCTGGTACAGTTGAACGGGAAAAGCTGGCAAGCATCCATCCCAAATCCAAGACCTCAGAATAAGAAGCACTGATGGGAAAAGGAGAAACAGAAGGGCAGTTCTATCCTGGTCCAAAGAGATAAAAGAGAGTTTTTAGTGGAAGCGAAGCTTCTTTGATTGATATTCTTTTAGGTTGCATTTGAATATGAAGATTTAAAATCAAGGGACTTGAAAAACAAATTGCTAGTATTAAATGCTTAATATGAATTTAACACTTGATTGATCGAGCATTTTTTTTTTTTTTTGGATGAGCTAGGAGAACTTTAGTCGGATTAGTTACAGAGCATACTATACAATAATCCTCACTATAAAAAGTAGTTTGCTATTTGACACTCTATTCAAGTCATTTAAACAAAATATTGAAAATTTTAATTTATAATTTGTTCCATCCAAATGAAGCATTAGGCATTATAATTGGTAAGTACACTCTAAATGTGTTGCAGAAGAGGATGAAAAGAAAACATAGAGTAGTGTATTTGTAAAAGCAAAAAAGGCAGAATAGAATACGACAAATAAGAAAAAGGAGGAAGAGATAGAAAGATAAAGAAGGAAAGCATACTCTGTAACTGTTGTACTCCTCTTTAACCTTTAATTGAACGTCTTTTTGAGAGGCACGAACATTAATAGGACCCAGAAACATCTTCAAAAATCCCCCTACATATCAAATTCATTTCAATTTTAATAAACAAATTCAACTATAAATATAAATATAAATTTGGATTGGAATTCCAATAGTAACCTTGAGTTTTGGGAGGAAGGAAAGAAGCGGCGTCTCCATCAACCATGATACACCTCGCTCTCTGTAAATCTTCTTCGAGCTGCTCACAAATTAAAATTAATGAGAAAAAAGAAGAAGAATGGGAATGGGATCCAAAGAGAAATGAACATGCAAAGAGAGAGAAAGAGAGGGAAAGAATAATAATGATTGCCTTGTCTACTAACTTGGGGTCGAGAAGGTGGTGGTTATGAGAGAGGAGGGAGCGGAGGCGACGAATGGAAGAGTCGAGGGAAACGACACGGTTACGGAGGGATTGGTTGTCGAAGGAGGCCTTAGAAATGAAAGACGAGGCGGAGTCCTGAAGCTCCTTAGCCTGCTCCACCACTCTTCCTACTTCTTCCTCCACTTTCTTTGCCGATTCCGATTCCGATTCCCCCATCTCTTCTCTTCTCTTTGATTTCCTCCTCTCTTTTTTTTTTTTTTAATTCTTTAGAAATATTAACTACTGAGAGTTATTGTAATTCAAATTGGAGATTAGCAGAGAGACCCAGGAACAGGCAGCTCTACAAAAATACAAAATACACTCAATCTCAAAGAGAAGAAAATGAACCAAAAAAAGGAATATGCTTTTGCTACTCACACTCACAAGTCACTCACCTTTTTCAGTTTTCACGCACTCTCTCCCATTCGTTTTGTTCTTTCTGGTTGTGGGAAAGAGAGATTCACATCCTCCTCAAACCGGTGCTGGAACTGGAGCCTGGAGGTAGGTACCATTTACCCACAGCTTCTTTTCATTTCTACAAGTCTTGTACACTCTACAAACAAACAAGCCTCCGGAGGGTAAAACTGTAATAATACCCAATAATAACATCAATCAAGCAAATCCAAATAATAAAATGATGGTGATATATTTTTTGAGATAGATAAAAGAAAAATAATCTTATAAATTGTTTAGTTTTTTGAGGAAAACAAATTATTTCTCACCAAAATTTAAAAAACAAATTATATAGTATACTATAATTATAAAAAATAATTATTTATCCTCACGCATTATGTGGATCTACAACTAGTTTAAATTAAAATTGAAATCCTTCAATAGGATATCTTTCCCTTGGTATACTTCCATCTCATTGAACTATAAAAGAATTTGACCTATATATTAAAAAAATTGGACATACTAATAGCAGGGGAGTTTGGCACAACACCTAAATTAGAAAGTGTAACGAGTATCAATACATTCCTTGCAAGCTGCAACAAAGTGTGCCGATGTGATATCTAATTTGTTCCATATTGGGCTAAAATCAAAATGGGTGGGGGGTGGTTGTCTCCCTTTCAAGAGTTGGCGACCTGTACTACTCCCATTTGTAGTGAAATTTAAGATTTTGACATGGCACGAGGGGCACTGCCCACTGCCGACTTCTGAGTATATATCACTCTGCGTGCTCGTGGAGATCTGTAAACGACTTTGCTGTGTAGTTCAATTATTGCAATCCACATCAATCATGGACAACCAAACCAACTTTTTTTTGATACAGACAACCAGACTAACTTACTGTCTCCCATTCCAGAAATTATAAAATTCATATAGTAGATTAGTGTTGTAGTCTATTATTTTACTAAAAAAATTTTATTTATTTAAAATTGTTAATTAAAAAAAAATTTAAATAGAAATTAATTACTGACTCAGCAATTTTAAACAAATGAAATTTTTTTAATGAAATAGTGGATAAATAACATGATGCCGGCTCTATAATTTCTCCTCCAATTCACTTACATTACATGACTACTGCGTGTAAGCTGTCTTTTTCAAAATGAAAAAAGGTCCAATTATAAATTGTATCGTTTTAATTTTATTTAAGCCCAATAAAAAAAATTACCCAAAGCAAATTACATGGCTACTGCAGATAGGTGTCTTTATAAAAAAAAATTATTTAAGCCCAATAAACCAATTTTACGCAAAACAAATAACTTGACACTTTAAAAAAAGTTTAACAAAATAATTTGTCATTACTCAGCAGTATGCATAAAAAACACTTAATAAAAAAATTATTAAAAAAAAAACCCCCTAAGTGGCTAAATAGCAAAGCCAGAGGCTAGAGCTGCCGCACACAGTTAGCAGCAAAGCCGCCATCTCTAATTTCAAGTCTTGACTTCGTCCCTGATCTCAAGCATTACTCTTTAAAATTTAATTCAATCTTGTAATTTTTAATTTAGTTATTTCAATCCTATGACTTCCATTTGTATACTTCCATCCACTTCTATTGGAAGAGTTGCCATTAAGTGTCCCAAAACAATGTAGTTTTGGTATTTTTGAATTTCCCCAATAACATTCATTTTATAGAACTAAAATAGAAAAATCAAAAGTTACATAACTAAATTGAATTTTAGACAAAACTAGTTACAAACCTATGCGATACACGAGAAAATGTAATATAATTATTTTATAAGAATATAATGTAAATTTGTAGGTTAATTAGTGCTTGTATTATCTTATGTATTATCTAAAAGTATTTTTTTTTTTATAAGTTTTATGTAATGGAAAATATAATGTATTTTGAATTCAACAACAATTTATAGTTGTAGGGACTGGGTTTGAGCACTTCTGCTACTAGATGAGCGAACTCAAGCCCAACTAGCCCAATACAATAAATTTGTAGAGAGTGAGCCAAAGAGCTAAGTTTTAGTGAGGGATACAACAACTAGGCCTTGTTACGGGTTGATTTGAATAACAAAAACATGGGGTTAAAGTACGAAATTTTGTCCTCGGCCCTCATCTGAGAAGCTTGTCGTTCTTATTACTTCTTCGGTGCTTGGTTACAAGGGTTTCGAAGAACATACAAATGGCTACTATGTTTTCTATTTTTCATCTCTCTCCCTCTTCCTGGAGGATCTCTTACATTATATATCCCATTTCAGTTGATCTTGACCCTCCATTTGTTGACTGTTAACAATATAAAGAGAGAGAGAATGACTGAATAGTTAGTACAATAATGAATGTAAAAAACAATGTACAAAAGAGAGTCTTTATATAGGCTAGGTATGTGTGCAGTACAAGTAATATAAATATAGTACAAGTAATATACTAGGCTAAGCCCAATGGGCTAATCTATACACTAACATCCCCCCTCAAATTCGAGGTGGCAAGGAGGAAGCCGACTGGAGTTTGGATATAAGATCTCGAAGACGACCAGGTGGGTGAGACTTGGTGAAGATATCAGCAGGCTGGTCAGCAGATGAGATGGAGAACAACTTGAGATTGCCTTTCTTGAGATGCTGGCGAGTAATGTGGCAGTCGATCTCAATGTGCTTGGTGCGTTCGTGGAAGACATCATTATGAGCAATGTAGATAGCACTACGATTGTCACAATAAAGAGGAGTAGCAGTGGGCTGTGGAGCATCCATGTCAGCCAAGAGCCAGCGAAGCCAGACAAGCTCGCAGGTGGTGTCGGCAAGGGCACGATACTCAGCCTCAGTACTGGAACGGGAAACAACATCCTGCTTTTTGCTACGCCATGAGACAAGAGAAGTACCCAACAGGAAACAGAAACCTGTGATAGAGCATCGATCAGTCGGATCACCGGCCCAGTCCGCATCTGAATAAGCATGAAGCTCAAGAGAAGACCGAGAGGAGTAGTGTAGACCATGATAAAGTGTACCCTTGACATATCGGAGAATCCGAAGAACAGCAGCATAGTGGACAGAACGAGGGGCATCCATGAATTTACTAACCATACCCACGGCATGTGAAATATCTGGACGAGTAACAGTGAGATAGATCAGACTACCAACCAACTGACGATAGCGAGTAGCATCAGATATAGGTTCACCATCCAAGGGTGTGAGCTTGGCATTGTATTCCAAAGGAGTGGAAACAGTCTTGTTGTCAGTGATACCGGCTTTGGAGAGAAGATCAGAAGCATATTTAGCTTGGGAAAGATAGTATCCATCAGAGGATGAGGTAACCTCAAGCCCAAGAAAATAGCTGAGAGTGCCCAAATCTTTCATCTCAAAATGCTGACTAAGGAAGTGCTGGAGAGAGCGGATACCTGCAGAATCATCTCCAGTAATAATCATATCATCAACATAGAGAAGAATAAGAGTGATACCAGCAGAGGATCTTCGGACGAAGAGAGCAGTGTCATGAGGACTCGAAGTGAAACCCTGCTGAGCAACAACTGAGCTGAACTTTTCAAACCAAGCTCGAGGAGCCTGCTTGAGGCCATAAAGAGCACGGCGAAGGCGACAAACTTGACTGCCTGAATGTGGATAGCCAGGGGGTGGTTGCATGTACACTTCTTCTTGAAGGTCTCCATTGAGGAAAGCATTCTTCACATCCATTTGATAAAGAGGCCAACGGCGAACAGCAGCTACAGCAATGAGACATCTGACAGATGTAAGGCGAGCAACAGGAGCAAATGTTTCCTCATAGTCAATGCCATACTCTTGGGTAAAGCCCTTGGCAACTAGGCGAGCCTTGTATCGTTCAACAGATCCATCAGCCTTGGTCTTGATCTTGTAAACCCACCTACAACCTACTACAGACTGACCAGGAGGCAAATCAACCATATCCCAAGTGTGATTTTTATGAAGGGCATCTAGTTCATCATTCATAGCTTGCTGCCAAAGAGGGTCAGTATGGGCCTCACGATAGGTGTGAGGTTCATAGAGGGTGGCAAGGGCAAAAGAGCAATGATAATCAGAGAGATAAGGGGGAGGAATGCTTACCCGAGTGGAACGACGAAGTTCAGGACCATCAGGAGACTCAGGAGAGGGTGGTGCCACAGGATCCAAGACAGGCAGGTCATATGCCGGGGACAGAACCGGAGATGAGTCGTCTGGAGAGGCAGCCGATGTTGAAGAATCCTCCACAAGTTCAGGATAGAGAGGGAGGAAAAGATCAGTAAAAATGGGAGACTCAGAGGAAGAGGATGTAGGAAACTGCTGAAGACTCGTAAAAGGACGATGTTCCCAAAACTCAACATGACGGGAGACACGAAGACGATGAGAAATGGGATCATAGCAGCGAAACCCCTTTTGAGATACACCATAACCAAGGAAACAACAGAGACGAGCACGAGGTTGGAGCTTTGTTCGTTCATGAGGAGGAAGAGAGACAAAGCAAGCACAACCAAAAACCCGAAGAGAGGAGTAGTCAGGGGTTTGACCATAGAGAAGCTCAAATGGTGATTTGTTGTGTGTAGTTGGTGAAGGGATACGATTAATGGTGTATACAGCAGTGAGTGCAGCCTCACCCCAAAAGCGCTCAGGAAGAGAGGCAGAAATGAGAAGGGTGCGGACAACATCAAGAATGTGACGATGTTTTCGTTCTGCACGACCATTTTGTTGAGAGGTGTAAGGACAAGACCGCTGAGTAAGTGTACCATGATTGTCTAAAAAGGATAGGAAAGATTTATCATTATATTCTTGAGCATTATCTGATCGAAAAACTTTGACGGTGCGATTGAACTGTGTTTGAATCATTTTATGAAATGTTTGGTAAATAGACACAAGTTCAGACCTATGATGAAGCAGATAAATCCAAGAATATCGAGAAAAATCATCCACAAATATGACAAAATATCTAGATCCCCCCTCAGTAGGAACAGGTGCAGGACCCCAAATATCAGAATGTATAAGATCAAAGGGTGCAGAAGAAAATGAGTCACTATTATTAAAGGGCAATTTTGTTTGTTTGCCAAAATGACAGGAAGTACAATCAAATTTTTGAAACTGAACTGAACCTAAATGACCTTGAGAAGCTAACAACTGAAGACGAGATAAGGATGGATGACCAAGACGAGCATGCCATAGATCAGGTGAGGAGGTGGTAGTGGTAGCAGCTGCAGAAACAACTTGTGAAGGAATCTTCAAGTCATGAACCTCAAACATGCGACCAACCTTACGGCCTGTCCCAAGCACTTGACCTGTCCGGGGATCCTGCACATCCACACCATGATTAGTAAAGAGAAGATCTACGCCTAATTCACAAAGTTGACCAACAGAAAGCAAATTGAGGGATAACTTTGGGATATGAAAAGTGTCACTAAGGGATAAACAAGGAGAAGAGATTGTTCCTTTATGACTAACAGGCATAGGAGTTCCATCAGCAGTGTAAATGGTGATTGGATGTTCTAAGGGTGCCTTATCAGAAAATTGGGATTCATCAGGAGTCATATGGTTACAACATGCAGTATCAAAAAACCAAGGTTGTTTACCTGAGGTGACAGAAAGGGCAGTGGAAGTGCGGGATAAAACCTGTTGAACAACTGCCTCAATATCAGCCGTAGTAAGTGAGGAAGTCAAAGATGGACCTGTAGGAACCGATGGATCTGAAGGACATACAGCAGCTGCCCGAGGAAGAGAAGCTTTATTCTGCTCTTGCACAAATTTCTGCAGTTTGCGACAAACTGAGATGTCATGGCCTTTAGCACGGCAAAACTCACAGCGAGTACCTTTGGAAGACTGAGAGGTGGGACGCCCAGAGTTTATCCGTGGAGGAGCAGTGAATGCAGCAATGGGAGGCTGTGGAGATGGTGTAGCCAATACATGATCAGATGATGACATGTGATAAGCAGGCCGACGGTTTTCCTCAGAGATGAGCTCCTTCACTGCAGCATCAAGAGAAGGAGTAGGAGACCGGCTAAGCAGAGAAGCCCTAGTAGGCTCAAAATCCTCACGCAAACCCATCATGAAGTGCATAAATTTACGGCGATCCCGATATTTGGCAAAGAGCTCAATGTCCTTAGAACACACTAGTGGAGGATCTGCAGCAGAGAGTTGTTCCCACATAGTAGAAGTCTGAGAATAAAAATCAGAAATGGACTGACCTGTCTCTTGTCGTATTTGATAAAGTTTTGATTCAATGTGGAACTCTAAGCTTGAATCATTAGTACAATTATAGCGATCGGCCAAAAACTTCCAAGCAGCCTCAGCAGTCTCAAGACGAGGAAGAAGATTATGAATGGAGGGAATAGAGGTATTAATAAACCAAGACAAGATCTTACTCTGAATACTCTCCCATTCCTCTAGGCGATCTTCATAATCATCTGTTGTAACAGTAGTCGTGGAAGACTCTTCAGCAGCTATGACTTTGGACTTAGGGTTTGGTACTGGCTTAGGAATTGAACCAGTCACATATCTCCACATTTTACGACCCTTGAGAAAAACAGTCATATTCTGAGACCATGCATGATAGCTAGTAGGACCATCCAACATAATGGTGGTAGGACGTATGATGTCGCGTTCATTTTGTTGAGCCATAATGAAGAAAATGACCAAAAAATGAGATTTAGAGACCTAAAATGCAGAAACAGAGCCCAAAATCAGAATCTACATGAAAAACTGAGCAAGACAGGTCTTGTTGAAAAATTTTGACCTTGGTCAAAGTCAACGGTCAACGGTCAACGGCTGACGCTGACGTGGAATGCTGACGTGGATGCTGACGTGGGATGCTGACGCGGGATGCTGACGTGGGATGATGACGTGGCTGAGTGACGTCACCCTAGGGCTGACGTGGCAATCCATGAAACGGAGCAAGGCGCGTGAGGCGCGTGGACGGCGCGTGGAGGCGCGTGGCAACGCGTGGCGGCTCGTGCTCGTGAGGCAGAAACTTCTGGCGGCGCGTAGGGGCGCGTGGAAGGCTGTTTCTGGCAGATTTTTGTTGGGTTTTGCTCGGGACTGTCAAATCTATCAATGTATGCCTTTACTTTGGCGGTTTGATGAACAAACTGACGAAATCCGAGTGTTCTAGGGTTGTGGTCGTGACGGCGGTGACTCGCTTCTGACAGTGACTACCGGATGAAGGCGAGGGCAGCGAAAGAACGCCGGAGATGTCCACAGGAACCAAAAAATCAGAGGAAAGGCTCTGATACCATGTTAACAATATAAAGAGAGAGAGAACGACTGAATAGTCAGTATAATAATGTATGTAAAAAACAATGTACAAAAGAGAGCCTTTATATAGGCTAGGTATGTGTGCAGTACAAGTAATATAAGTATAGTACAAGTAATATACTAGGCTAAGCCCAATGGGCTAATCTATACACTAACATTGACAATGCAGGTCACTACTCGAGTGTTTGTCCCATCAGCCGTCTTCCCAAACCTTCTATGAGTTGCAGCAACCAAGGTAGCACTGTTCAGGGGTCATTTCCTCATTAATACGGCCAGAACATTAGTTGTGGGCATGTGACAGTTTCTCCTTGAATTGCTCCTTCACCATGCTCCCATGGCTGGTCCATTGTACTCGTCCTTCTTTTTGGAATGCTTTGGGAGGCTACCTTTGATGGCGTGCCGCTCTTCCCTTCTATGACCTTGGTTGACCGAGGACAGGATTATCCTCGGCGATATTCCTCGGCAATTTAGGCTTTCTTCGTTCGTCCTCGGACATTCCTTCCTCCTCGGCGTGGGCCTTGGGCTCAGTATAAAATGGGTCAGGGTTGCCAAATTTTTTGGCCCCACAATAGCCCCTCAAAATCCTGTTATCCGGCTCCTCGGACGGAGAGGAGGATTTTGATGTCCTCGAGTCTTTGTCATGACTTGTCAAGTCTTGTCCTTCGTCAATGCCAGAGCCTCTTCATCTGTCTAAGGCACACTCCTGGCCCTTCAGTATACGGAGCGCGCCCTTATTAAATTCTGGCGGCTCTGTGCTCCCCACATTCAACAGTGTGATGGTAATCTAACAATGGGGATTTCTTTATCTTTATGGGCGGGAAATCCGCACGGTTCTTTTAATTGGAGGTATAAATATCTATTTGAACCGATTCGCCTCTTTACTTTTACACTCAAGAGTTCTTGCGCACATATCCTGAATTCAGTCAAATCTCCAACCAATCTCACATCTCTTTTCAGTATAAAAAGCCTGTCCGAGGAGCTTTTCCTCATTCCTATAAGTCTTTTTCTCCATCTAATTCACGTTTTTTTCTCTTTCTTTCGTCATTCCTTAAGTCCTTTAGCCGTTCATAGGGATGGGTAGGTTTAAGAAGTTGGTTGAGTCTGAAGAGGCAATGGAGAAGTTCATGGCCGATTATAGGATACCCCATAATGTAGGTTTAAGATATTGTGAAGAGGGGGAATGGCATTTTAGGAGGCAAGAAGGGGAAGTAGTGATCCCCATAATCGCCTTCCTGGAATGTGGTATGAGAATCCCTATAGGACCGGTGATGAGGGACTATCTTAGGCATTTCCGATTAGCTCCCATCCAGTGCGCCACCAACGTGTTTAGGATCCTGGGTTGTGTGGACGCTTTAAATGAGAAAATGGAGCTGAGGTTAACACACCACGATGTAAACTGGTTTTACAACCTCCAACACCTAAAGGGTAAGTCCTATTATATGAAGACGAGGGACGATAAGATTCAGCTTATTCAGTGCCTTCCTGAGTCCAGTAAGGGGTTGAATAAGGACTTTCTCATCGTGTTCGAGGAGTGACACGATGACCATCATTGCCTGACAAATGAGGGGGTACCAGGTGGGGTATTCAAAGTAGGAGAGGGTTGATCTTTTGTGTTTTCACAGTTTACATTGTTCGGTTGTTAATATGAATGTGCTTTCTTTTTGCAGATCCACACGCCTTTGAGCGACACTTCCACTTGGTCAACTGTGAGGATTTGCAAACCATCCTTAGGGCGAAGGTCTTTGTGAACGAAGCTGACAACCAAATCAAGGCCGCTTACAAGATTCTCAGGTACGATCCCCTACAGAAATCGTTCTCGACTCTGAAGTACATGATTAGAGCCAAAGATCCTCGGCTTTACAAGATCATCATAGTAGAACACGGGTTCTTGCTTCCTGAAGGATCCCCTATCCCAGAAGGTGTTCCGTTGTCAGGCCCTTCTTCTTCCTATTAGGCTGCAGAGGCCGAGGGAGAAAGTGTAGAGAGAGGAGAAGAAGTTGCTGATTTGGGTCTGTCCGAGGACGAATTTGATGCTTTCGACCAAGTCAATCCATCCGAGGATCCCTCTGGTGACTCAGGCGACCCCAACTTGACCGAAGCGGATATCCTTTTAGATTGGATTTCTTCTCAGGCCGAGATGGGTTTCAAGAGGAAACCTCAAACCAACCTATTTGACCTGATTGAAGGTCAGCTGTGGAAGCAACAATCCAAGCTTCCTCCTCCTCTACCTAAGCTTCCTTCTACCCCACCCAAGCCTCTGCATGTGCAGACTAGGCCATCTTCTACTCAACCGACCTTGCTTCCTCGACTCGAGTCCGTCGATCCAAAGAGAAAGAAGGCCTTCAAAGGCAAAAAGCCAATGGACGAGGGGAGATCTCCCTCCTCCCAGTGGGAGGATGAAGCCCGACGAGCTTCCAAGTAGTTGAAACTTAGGCACCAAGGCCAAGAAAAGGAGGTCGCCTTGCAGTCCGAGCCCCAGGCCTGGCTGCCTGCCCCCATGCTTCATGGAGAGCCCTTGATGGACAACACCTCCCTCAGGGACTTTCGAGGGGGTGAAGGCACTTATGTGGCCGATGCCCTAGAGAGGTCCTTGCTACTCCCTGCCGATATGGTCAAGTTGGAGGACTTGAGGAGGCAAGAGGTTGTCCTTAGTCTCAAGAGGTACTTGGTCATGGTAAAACCTCTAACACTTGTGCCTCTGCGAATTTATGTTCCTTGATCTCCAATTTATCATGTACTTGTTTCAATGGGCAGGCTATCCAGGTCACTTACAGGTTGGAAGATGATGCCAATAACCAAAGCAAGGCCCTGGATTTGGAGCACGACAAGCGCCTGGATGCCACGCGGACCCTTAAGAACTCTGAGGCTGATCTCAAGAAGGCAAGGGAGGATTTGAAGAAGATGACCAGGGCCAGAGATAGCGCGGTATCCAGCCTAACTGGCGCACAAAAACAAGCCGATGACCAGACAAGGCGCCTGCTAGAAGCTGAGGGTCAACTGCAAATTGCCAATGAGTAGATCACTGATCTGAAGAAGAAGCTGGTTGAGGCAGAGGGGGCCAAAAACGTCACTAAGTGGGCCAAGGACGAGGCCTTGAGGGCTAAGGAGGAGGCTGAAGTCACTAGGACAGAGGCCGAGACCTCTAAGGAGAATGTCGAGGAGGTAGCTTTTGACTTGGGAGTGGCTAAGACCCAGGCCCTTCTCAAGTCTCAAGTGCCTGGGGTATGCAGGCTTTACTGTTCCCAAGTTTGGAATAAAGCCCTCAAACAGGCTGGGGTTAAGGCTTCATCTGACCTTTGGAAGGTAGAGAGTGTATACTACCCTCCTACCATCAAGGAGTCTGCTCCCTCTAGCTCCGAAGCTGAGGTTGCTCTTGAGGAGGCTAAGGTTGCTCGACCTGAGGTTGCTCTGGTGATGACTACTCCTGATGAGCCAACCGAGGAAGGTGAGCTTTCTGGGTCGTTAGAGAAAGAGATAACCAGTAACTAGGAAGCACTGCACGAGGTGGTAAATTCTCCAGCCGACCCCCAAGCTCCTCCTACTAAAAAGACATCGAAATTTGGCCTCCTCTACTGCGCCCTCTGAAGTAACTCCCCCAAGCCAGGATCTTCCAGCTTGACACAGCCTCTCGATAACCTTCTAAGGATTAATTGACTATAAAGTTGAGAAGTAGGCTGTCTCTGTTGTGCTTTTGCTTCATGTTTCTTTCTCTTTTTGTGTCCTTGAACTTTTGTAATGGAACTAGTTCTTTTCGTAATGGAATGTGCTCATTTCTCTTAATGGTGATGTCCTACTATTTATTACGTTTTCACACTTTTGCTAACACTTGGTTATCCTTAGTAGTGTACTCTATTCTTTATTAATCAGACAATTGAGGATGTTAAATTCACCATGTAAATTTTAATTCAAACTTAAACCAATAATTGAACGTCCGTAACAACGAAATTTGTTTTCCGTTAGATGGGCTACAAAAGAGCTTACGTTTATAACGCGAACCTCATATTCTTTAGGCTCATAGGTCATGGTAGTATGTGCTAACACAAATTTCTCCTGAACTTACTGACCTTAAGGAAATATTACAATGTTGATTTTAAAGGAAAAGTAATTGATACTTTAAGTGATACCTTAGGTGAAACGACTTGGGCGTACCTTGAAATGCTTTAAGTGATGCTCATGGACGGGCAGGTGATCCGAGGAGTCAAGCTCCATTTTGGCCATATTTGTAACTCAGATGAATATTCAAGCTCGTTAATTTCCTCAAGGTTGTGGTTCGAGGAGTCATACAACACTCGGAATCCATTTAACGCTCAGGCTTTTGTTGAAAATAGTTAGTTTCCCCACAAGCCTAAGTCTGAGGGCCATGCAAGACCTTGATTCTGTCTAACACTTAGACTCTTCTTGAAGTAGCTAGTTTCCTTATAGGTTTGAGTCCGAGGACCATGCAAGGCCTTGGTTCTGTGTAGTACTTGAATTTTTCTTGAAGTAACTAGTTTCCCCATAGGTTTGAGTCCGAGTACTATGCAAGACCTTGGTTCTGTCTAGTACTTAGATTTTCTTGAAGTAACTAGTTTTCCCATAGGCTTGAGTCCGAAGACCATGCAAAACCTTGGTTCTGTCTAGTACTTAGACTTTTCTTAGAGTAACTAGTTTCCCCATAAGTTTGAGTCCGAGTACTATGCAAGACCTTGGTTCTGTCTAGTACTTAGATTTTCTCGAAGTAACTAATTTTCCCATAGGCTTGAGTCCGAGGACCATGCAAACCTTGGTTCTGTCTAGTACTTAGATTTTTCTTGGAGTAACTAGTTCCCCATAGGTTTGAGTCCGAGGACCATGGAAGACCTTGGTTCTGTCTAATACTCAAATTGTTACCAAAATACAAGACATATAATCATAATAGACTTAAAATTTAAGATAGAGAAATGCTTTTATTAATAATAACACCTTTTCAGGTTATTTACATTCCAGGATGAGGTACAGCTTTTCCATCTAAGTCTTTTAAGTAGTATGCGCCTATTCCTACTACTGAAGTAACTCGGTATGGTCCTTCCTAATTGGGTCCCATCTTTCCAAAGGATGGGTTCTTGGCGGCACCCGCAACTTTCCTTAACACTAAGTCCCCTGGTGCTAGTGGTCTCAGCTTCACATTGGCATCATATCCCTGCTTGAGCTTCTAGTGGTAGTAGGCCAACTGGATCACTGCCCTTTCTCTTCGTTCATCGATCAGCCTCAGCTTGCCCATTTCCCTGAGAGTAAGTTGGATTTGAGTACTTGTTTATGATCCTCAGTTCACAATAGTATCTTCTAAAGACTTTGTTGTCAAATTGGAGTCCATTATCCAAAATGAGGGTATGAGGGACCCCGAATCATGTGAAAATATTCCTTCACAGGAATTTCTTAGCATCCACGTCTCTGATGTTAGCCAATGGCTCAGCTTCGACCCATTTGGTGAAATAATCTATGCCAAACAACAGATCTCTCTTATTTCCTGCTGCCTTGGGGAAACGGCCTACAATATCTAGGCCCACTAGGCCAACGGCCATGGACTGGACAAAGGGTTAAGGACCCTTCTTAACTGATGAATATTTGGGCAAACATTTGGCATTGGTCACATTTCTTAACATATTCCAGGACTTCCTTCTGCATCCCTAGCCACTAATATCCCTAGGTAATGGCTTGGTGAGACAAGGATTTTTCTCTTGTGTGACTCCCACAGATCCCCTTGTATAGCTCTTTAAGCAGTAATTCTGATGCTTCCAAGTGAATACACAATAAATACAGCCTAGAATAAGAGCGCTTGTACAATTTGTGATCCTCAAACAACTAGAACCGAGGGGCGTTTCTTCGTATTTTCTCAGCCTCTAACTTTTCCTCAGGTAGAACATCGTCTTTGAGGAATCTCACCATAAGGTCCATCCAGCTAGGGCCCACACTAACTAGATAGATATGGACCACGCCTTTTACAACCTCATTTGCCCTATCCAGATGTTTGACAATAATAGTCCGAGGCAGGCCCCCTGCCGAAGAGGTAGCAAGCGTGGCCAATGAATCTGCATGGGTGTTTCCACTTCTGGAGACATGTGACAAGCTGAAAAGATCGAAGTTTGACTACATGCATTTGACCTGGCTTAGGTACCCTTGCATCCTTGCGTCTCTGGCCTCTAACTCTCCCTTTACCTGGCCTACTACCAATCTCGAGTCCGAGAACATCTCTACTACTTTTTCTCTCATTTTCTACACCATGATCATTCCCTGTAACAAGGCCTTGTATTCGGCCTCGTTGTTTGTAGCCGAGAACCCAAGTCTCAGGGATTTCTCTATGATGGTCTTCTCAGGAGAAACTAGGACTAGCCCCACTTCGAACCCCCTTTGATTCATCGTGCCATCAACATACACCTTCCAACATAGGGGTCCTGGCACAGAGATTACCCTAACAGATTTCCATCCATGTTTCGCTCCTTAACTACTGTTTCTACTGGTGGTTCAGCAAATTCAACCACCAAGTCTGCCAGGACCTGGCCCTTATAGAGGTCCGAGGCATATACTTGATGTCAAAAGCTCCCAGAATTGTGTTCCATAGGGCAATCCTTCCAGTGTAATCAGCAGACCGAAGCACAAACTTCAGGTGTAGTTGGGTCAGGACAACCACTATATGGGCTTGGAAATAATGGGGAAACTTTTACGTAGCATGGACCACAGCTAGTATGGCTTTCTCCAAAGGTAAGTATCTGACCTCAGCTTCATGTAGTGACTTGCTCACGTAGGAGACTGGCTTTTGAAAGACATTATCGTCCCGTATTAGTACCAAGCTCACAGCATGAGGGGCTACAGCAATATATGCGTATAGGACTTCATCGGCCTTAGGGCTGGACAAGATAGGTGATCGGGATAGGTACTCCTTGAGTTGCTGGAAGGCCATAATACAATCATTGGACCACTCAAATCCTCTCCACTTATTGATCAAGAGATAGAATGGTCTGCATCTATTCGTCGACTTGGAAATGAATCGGTTCAAGGTCGCGATCATTCCGGTAAGCTTTTGGACCTCCTTGGCATTTTGCGGTGGTTTTAAATCATTAATAGCCTTGATCTGGTCTGGGTTAACTTCAATTCCCCTATGAGTAACCATATAGCCTAAAAACTTACCTGATCCCACACCAAATGAACACTTGGAAGCGTTTAGGCGCAGCTTGTGCTTCCTCAAGACATTAAAGGTGCTGCCGAGGTCTCCTAAATGCCCGGGCACCACTTTACTCTTCACCACCATATCATCGACATAGATTTTAATGTTCTTGTCCAATTGTGGCTCAAACATCCTCGTTATCATCCTTTGATAAGTGGACCCTACGTTCTTCAGAATGAACGGCATCACCTTGTAGTGGTAGTTCCCAATAGTGTTACGAAGGTTGTCTTCTCCTGATCCTCTAGGGCTAGTGGTATTTGATGATATCCTTGAAAGACATCTAAGAAGCTCATCCGAGGATGGCCCGTAGTTGCATCCACCAGCTGGTCTATCTGAGGCATGGGGAACGGGTCCTTGGGCATGCCTTATTTAGGTCCGTAAAATCTACATAAACTCGCCATTTTCCACTTTTCTTCTTGACCATTACAGTATTGGCCATCCATTCGAGGTAAAAAACCTCTTTGATGCCCCTGCACGCTGAAGCTTCTTCACCTCGTCTCTAATCACATCGATGTGCTCTCTCGATGGGCGTCGAGGTGGCTGCTTCTTAGAGTTATGAATGGGTTGACATTGAGATGGTGGCAGATGAAGGCTGGATCAATCCCTAGAGAATCATAGGTGTCCTATGCGAACATGTCTATATTTCCTTGAGAAACTTAATTAACTCTTCCTTCTCCTAAAGAGGCAGCTGAGCTCTAACCTGAAAGAACTTCTATGGGTTATCACCAATGACCACCTCTTCTAGATTTTCACATTTTTTTCCATCGGCAACGTTATCGGGAGGCGACACCAGGGTCTTTGATTGCTATAAGTCCTTTTCAGCAGAGGCCGAGGACTCCGCATCGAGCCGATGTGAAATGGCGGCCACTATACACTGCCTTGCTGTGAATTGGCAACCACGGATTTCGAGGACCTGTTACCCGGATGAGAATTTCACTTTCTGATGCAAGGAAGAGGCGACAGCCCCTAAGGTATGGAGCCAGGGCCTACTGAAAATGGTTGTATATAGAGAGTAGGTGTCCACCACGATAAAGGTCACCTCCACTATCTCTGGGCCGGTTTGGATGGGTAGCCTAATCACGCCCTTTGGAATAACAAGCTTCCCATTGAAGCTCATCAAAGAAGAGTTATAGGGCGTCAAATCTTCTGGTTTTAACCTCAACTCCTTGTAGATGTCGGGGTACATAACTTCGGCCCCACTGCCATCGTCCACCATCACTTTTTTACATCGTAGTCCCTGATTTTGAGAGTGATCACTAGCGCATCATCATGGGGCTAGGTGATTCCAATCTTGTCTTCTTCTGAAAAGCTCAGGGTTGGGTGAGACTTCATTCTGGCCCTCTTTGGCTCTAGTTGGGACTCCTCGGCGGGCAGTTGAGCTACAAATAACACTCGTGATGGGCGCGTGTCGTTCTTCCTGGCGCAGCCAAGATTACATTTATCGTCCCTACGGGTGGCCTTAGGGTAGTATCTCTCTAGGGCTCCTGATGGGTTTGGCCCTGATGATCACTAGAATGATGCAGAAAGTACTTCAGCTTTCCTTCTCAGACTAACTGGTCCAGATAGTTCCAGAGGTTCTTGCAGTTCTCCGTGGTATGTCCGTGGTCTTGGTGGTATTGGCAATAAAAGTTCTGATTGTGCCTCGTGGACTCTCTTACCATCTTGTTTGGCCATTTAAAGTATGGCTCGTTCTTGATTTTCTCCAACACCCGGTGTTCTGGTTCTCGGAATATAGCATTGATAGTTTGTGTGTTGGCTGCTCCGAATTGTCCTACGAAATCTCTCCTCGAGCGGTTGCTATTATATTGGTCCAACCTGAAATCCCTCCTCTCTGGAGGGATAACCTTCTCTTTTGCCTTACCTTGCATCTGGTCTTCCTCTACTCGTTTATACTTATCGATTCGATCCATCAATTGGCGCACACTAGTGGTAGGCTTGCCAGTCAGAAACTTCCTCAAGCCATGCTCGGCGGGGAGACCATTTTTGAAGGTGCTGAGGGCAACATCGTCAAAATTGCTATCCATTTCATTATACATCTCCCAATATCTGTCCAAGTAGGCCTTTAGAGTTTCTCCATCATGCATGGATAAAGACAGTAACACAATCAAGGGCCGAAGAGCTCTATTGTTTGTAATGAAATGGGAACTTAAGGCTTGGGTTAACTGCCTGTACGAATCTATGAAATTCGTCTTTAAGCTATTGAACTACCTCATCACCACCGGTCCCAAGCTAGATGGGAAAACCTTGCACATCAACACCTCGTCTTTAGAATAGACTACCATCCTTTGGTTAAACTGGCTCACATGCTCCACGGGATCTGTTTTGCCGTTATAAATGGTGAAGGTTAGCTGTTGGAACTGTCGGGGAAGTGTAGCCCCTTCTATATGGCGTGCTAAGGGTGACTTGGAAAGTTAATCCAGTGCCCTACTCATGGCATCGTTTCCTAAGCCCCTAGGGGACGGGCTTTTACGTCTATGCCTCCGTAGTGCTCTTCTTCGTGAGAGAACGTCTCGCTTGGAGGAGTTCTCGATCTTTGCTTATAGTCATCATTGCTTTCATCATCGAAGGCATGTCAGGGTTAGAATAAGGCCGCCTTCGTTGTGCATGGCACAGCTTTCTCTTCAAATCTTCTATCTCTGGTTGCATGGCTTGATTATCATTCTGTCTCTAGGATACATGGCTCCTAACTTCTTCTTGTTGCATGATCCGGTTGTTATCTTGTCTCTGGAGTATATGACTGCCCACACAAGAGTGGCTTCTACTTGTTTGAGTGGTGTGTACACTTCCCTCTCGAAACCTTCCCTTCTCTTCATTTCGAGCACACTCCAGGTTGGGAAAGTTACCCTGTTGTTGGGATCTAGCCGGTTCAGGTGATGGAGGCCTTCTTGATAAGGGCCTGATCCTACCATGCTTGATTGTTGTCCTTACTAACACACAATTTCTTCCCACAGACGGCGCCAATTGTAAGGACTAGGTTTGAGTACTGCTACTGGATGAGCAACTCAAGCCCAACTAGCCCAATACAATAAATTTGTAGAGAGTGGGCCAAAGAGCTAAGTTTTAGTGAGGGATACAACAACTAGGCCTGTTACGAGTTGATTTAAATAACAAAAACAAAGGCTAAAGTACAAAATTTTGTCCTCGGCCCTCATCTGAGGAGCTTGTAGTTCTTCTTACTTCTTCGGTGCTTGGTTACAAGGGCTTCGAAGAACATACAAATGGCTATTGTGTTTTCTATTTCTCATCTCTCTCCCTTTCTTGGAGGATCTCTTACATTATATATCTCATTTTAGTAGATCTTAGCCCTTCATTTGTTGACAATGCAGGTCACTACTCGAGTGTTTGTCCCATCAGCCGTCTTCCCAAACCTTCTGTGAGTTGCAACAACCAAGATAGCACTGTTCAGGAGTTATTTCCTCATTAATGCGTCTAGAACGTTAGTTGTGAGCATGTAATGTGGGGGTGACAATTTCTCCTTGAATTGCTCCTTCACTATGCTCCTATGCCTGGTCCATTGTACTCGTCCTTCTTTTTGGAATGCTCTGGGAGGCTGCCTTTGATGGCGTGCCGCTCTTCCCTTCTATGACCTTAGTTAACCAAGGACAGGATTGTCCTCAGCAATATTCCTCGGCAATTTGGGCTTTTTTTGTTCGTTTTCGGACATTCCGTCTCTCTCAGCGTCGGCCTTGGGTTCAGTATAAAATGGGCCGGAGTTGCCAAATTCTTTGGCCCCACAATAGTAATATATATATATATATACATACATACATATATATATATATATAACGTAATTTTAAAAAAAATATATATAATTACATAATTATACATCCTCAAAAAAAATAACATAGTTACAATATTTTTTTATATAAATGGAGAATATGATATTAATTTTTTTTTTAAAAATATATACCATAATTGGTTGACTAATTTGAACATATCAAAAAATAATTATTAAAAAAAAAAAAAATGTACATCCTCATTCCATTGAACACATGTAATATGTTAGCTTAAATTAAATTATTATATAATTATATAATTTTAGCTTCTTCTTTTTTTTCTAAATATAAGTATAATTCCTATATTATTGAAACTTGAATTTTAATGTAATTTTTTTTTTTTAGGGTTCATATATTTAATTTCTAATACCAATTTTGTTTGTATTTTTAATCCAAAACTAAAGAGCTAGGCCAAATAGAGTAAAATTTCATACTTTTTAACCCAAAAATTAAGAATAAAAATTAAGCCAAAAACTAAAAATCAACCTACAAAAAGAATCAATTTAAATTACAATTAGTCCAAAATTGACTAAATTGACCAAGTGGGCTAAAGTTGACTAAACGGACTAAAGTAGCCCGAATGAACCAAAGTAGACTGAATAGACCAAAGTGGACAAAAATAGAAAAGTGGACCAAATTGACCAAAATGAACTTAATGGACCAAAATACTACTAACAGTATCACTAAAAAATAATTAGGAATTTTTTAAATATGTTGTTGATGTGAAACTAACTAATCACATCACTTTGTAAATTTTTTAGCTAATAAATGATAACATTTAAGTGTTCTTTTTTACTACTAAAAATTTAAATAAAAACATTCATAAAATGCATATTTAAAAGATGTTATTGTTTGATTAATATTTTTTTTTAAAAGCTCAAATGACTTCATGTATTATTAAATTTGGACAAAATAAATAAATTAACTCATTTAATTAATTACTAATAGATTTTTGTACCGAAGCGGACAAAAATTAACCAAAATACTATGTTAATATAGCTCAATAAAAGCATAGCAACAATAAATACTACAAATACTACATTTCAACTTTTAGATATTATATAGATTAGAGAGTGGCAATATAACCAAAAAATAAATCCTAATGTAGTGAAGTATATATGTGTTGTCTCTTCTTTAATCTTGCCCAAACCAATTTTAACAAAGAGAGAAACCAACACACAGTTTTATGTGGTTTGGAATCGTGCCTACATTCACGAGAGCAAGTGGCTAATAATTCCCAGAAATACTCCTACAATGCTCCATTTCAGTCCGCTCATTACTTGCTGCTCCACTCCACTACGCTCATAGGACCTCAAGCTAGCGGGCTAGAAACAAATATGAGCCAACTCAAACAATATTTATGAAGTTTGTGTGTAGGAGCACAGGAGGACAACTTTGGCAACCTAAGTTTGGAACCGTGTATTTGCAACAGAGGGAGAGAACTGAGAAGACGAGGACTAGAGTAAGTAATTAGAGTTCCCAACAGAGGGCTAGAGTCAGTTATCAGATTCAGACATAGGGCCACCCTATATAGGTCTATGCATATTTGGAACTCTAAATTATATTCTGGCCACCCATGCCTCCTCCCATTGAAACATCAAAAGGCTAACGCCAGTGATCCAAGGCTCAACACCCTTTCTTCTATCTCTTGAGACCAATCTTCTCTGCATTACAACCTCTTTCCTACCCTTTGTAATTTGAATTTCCTGTAATATTCTCCTATCCATCAATTCGCAATAACGGGAACCTAAGAGCCCATTTCATCAAAATACAGAACTGTGCATTCCTGCTAAGCTAGTCCAACCATGCAACTGAACAAAATGACCATTATGATAAAACGAAACAATATCCAACCTGCAGACTATGTCAACAAAATTCATGATGACTAAGCAAAAACTAACCTTTCTTCCCTATTAACAGGAAAAGTATTTTGCAAAAATAAGAAAACATAATAATTCCCAAAGAAGAATAGAACTCCCAAAGCTGCAAGCCAGAGAGAGAGAGGAGCTGCAGGAAAAAAAGAAAAAAAAAAAAGAAAAAGAAAAGGAAAATACACTATGCTCTGTACTAGTTTTTTTTGTGTGTAGCTTCACCGGTCCAGTAATTTTTGACAGCAACAAGAATTTTCTCGGGATTGAAGGGTCCACTTTCATGGTCCATAATCTGGCTCTTCCATCTCATCCCATCTGTTATAGCCTTAATCTTCACAAGGACCTCTACTGTATCTCTAAATATAACTGTCCCTTCTGGCCTCAAGATTCTATCCATTTCTAGCAGAATGTAGGAGATGTCACACCTTCAATACACAAACACAAATTCAGCCAAAATATAAAAAATTACCAGACCAAAGATCATTGAGCATATAGCGTGCATCTGTATCTCAAATTTTACCTGTCCTGATATATGCTGAACACACCACCTGCATGTATGAGATCATAGGTTCTTGGATATGTTGAGAATGCCTCACACCAATCTTGGTATGTCCCAATGAAACCTCGTTCGTAAATTACACCTAGAGTGTCCTGGTTCGAGTTGGCAGGAACCACATTCATAACCCACACAGGATACTTTACCAAGGCCGCAGCAAATCCACCAAGGTAGGCATTCATATCCATTATATTCCTGTATCGTCCCTGTGCTAGGGGTAGGTTCCGCTTGTAATGTGTCACCCTGTCCTTCCATATTTCATTGTCTTCTCGGAAATTTTCAGCACTAATGCCTGGAATTGAGCCAGTGCTAATTCTAGGAGGGATGGCAAAAGCGCGCTGGGGCCACTTCTCCAAAGCTCCACCAGCAACTTCATCTGAGCTGCTTGCCTCTGGTAGTGGGGTTATGCAAGTTTCCATATTTCTGTACCTTTTAAGCACAATTGATGCAAAGATAAATAGAGTCAACCACAATAGTTTTAGTATTATCAGAACAAATGATAGCATGAAAGATGAGATGGTAGTACCAAGCAGTGTCCGGATTGTCCGATTTGCATATATGTGGTGTTTTATAAACCTTCTTTCTCTTGTTGCATTCAATGTGGTTGATGGGCTTTTGCCATATTGCAAGATCATTCTTTTCAATCACTTTCTTCCAGCAAAGGCTCTTAGCAACACCCTCAATTGCATCTTGCTCTTGTTTCAAATCTTCTTGGGTTCTTTCCCATCCTCTCCAGTATTTCTTCCAGCGGATAGGAGGGCCAGAAAGAATCCAGTAACCACCAGGCCTTAGAACTCTGTCCACTTCAATTAGATACATACCATCTGTAAAAATCAAAAGATCTCAGATGAAACATTTTTTTATGCCACACAGATAAATGAGGATGGTTGAAATTGATGATAGGTTTAGTTTTTTCAATTTGTATTTTGTTAAGCATGACAGACAATGTTTCTATCCCCCTTATTGTTCAATGTTTCGAGTTTGTGAACTAACAAAAGACACAAAAATTCTTACCAAATTTATGCCAAGGTATCAAGCAACGGGAACAGTGAGCCATATCAAAAGCCCTAGCTGGGTATGGAAGCCTCTGAGAAGCCATGATGCCAATCATAGCTGGAACTCCCCGCTCCAATGCAAACTGGACCTGTGCTTCATGTGTGTCCCTTGGTGCAAAAGACATTGCCAGGATGTCCCTCCTCAACAGGTAAGCACCCCAACTTGCTACCTTAATTCCCACAACGAAGAGGGGTAGGGGGAAAACATATTAGCAAATTGCATGTCATATATACTTGGAAATCACAAATCAAATAAATCTACAGGTAGCTTAAGGAATATTTAGAAGTCTCTGGTGAAGTCCTCATTTGCCCTCCCAAGTAATTTTAAAAACAAAATACAAAAAAAAGTTGAAATGAAATATCAAGCCAGAAATGATGCTGATTTTCTTACACCACAGCCAGTATCTATTGCAGTTCTGATACTTCCACTTGTGAGAGGAATGAGTTCGTTAATGTCATCAATATAAGCATCAGCTCCACGGGGAAACATGGTGCCTCCTCCAGGGAATCTGAAACGATCACCCTCGACTTGAATCCAATTCTGAACAGCCTTCTCAATGCTGAGCTCTCTATGGGGAATATTGTCGTACCAAGCATAGTCTCGACTCTGAGGCCATTTGAAAGGGGTCTTATATTTTGGTGGAGCAGGTATCTGGCAATGGAGGAGCTCTTCCTTGGCAGGGCAATGCCGCTCTCTGTATCTCAACATGGTGCGTTCAAATTTCCTTCCCCTTGCAGGATCTTGGCAAGGAGTGTATTCACTATAGGACATATCACAAGGTGGGAACTTCTGGACTCCACCAGAGTTGTTGATCTCAACTTGATGATGGCTTTGAAAGTCCAATGTATTTGATGAAGGTGATGATGATGATGGTGATGATGATGATGATAAGGGTACACCATTACCTGCTGAAGGTACATCACAACCGACTCTATTGTAGGCCTCAGATCGATTGGTGGGAGCAGGAGTATTCTGCCAAGCCCCAAAAATGTAAGACAAAATGCAAAGCCCACTAACTCCTAGGATCCAAGAGAGCCGCTTCCTCTTTGCTTCCAGCAGGTGATGCTTTGGGGATCCACTGTACTCCTTAGCCATTCCTACTTCTGCAAAAAAACAAAAATCATATAAATAAATCTCAAGAGAAACTAAATACACTCGTTTCTTTCCTTTTTAAAACAGAGGAGAGTCATTACTGGATAATGCTGTTTATAAATTTCTTGAAAAGTAGACATTACACACAACTTAAAAATAACCATTTCCCCTTCTGAAAAAACAAAACCAAAAAATAAGGAAAGGATACAACAAGTGTACGACAATCAAAGTCAACAGCTGATAAATCAAATGAACTGCAGAAACAATTGAGGAAAAAAAAATTTGTAAAGTGAAGATTATAGGCTCAAATGGAGATTAAACAGAGGAAGAATACTAATGGAAGGCAGTCCCAAAAAGCCACTATTTTAGGTTTCACCCAAAAAAAAAAAAACAAAGGTACTGGAAAAGAACAGCTCAAAACATGAAAAGATTAAAACTTGGAAGACAAAAACAAAATCTGAAAAAAGTGGACAGAAAATTAGAGATATTTTAGATCCCACTCCCAACAAGGCTGCCGGTACTGTATAGGACTAGGAAATGAAAAAAAAATTAATTAAAATCCGAAGTAAAACAAATAAGGAAATGAAATTGAGTACATGGCATGGCAAGTGGCAACTCACAGTCCAAACATACCTCTCCTTCCAACAATAGAAAATCAAAAGCCAAAAAATCAGAGAAAAAGTCACTTCCTCTCCCCCCTTTCTTCCATCCACTTCATAAAGCTCTAGAAAGAAATGAACTTTGCAGAGCCTTTTCTTTTGCTCTAAAAAAAAAAAAAAAAAGGTTATAAACCCAACAAAAATAAATAAGAAAAAAGAAGTCACTTGGATCTTCAGGGAAACACACAGGAAACACGAAACATCAAATGCAGTGTTGGATTATTTAAAAACAGTAATAAGAGAGAGACAGAAGCATACCTGAAGGCGATTCTTTGATATTAAATTCAGCTAAAGACTTAGAGATTCTTCTCCCAATGAAAAGTATTTACTGGCAAGTGAACATGGAGCTCCTTGGTATTCGAGTCTTTTTTTCTCCTTTTTCTTTTGATTTGTAGGACTAGTTGGTAATAGAATTAATTACAAATAAATATACACACATTATACGTACATGACAAAATTTGGAGTACGAGAATGACACATGAATGTAGCCTGGGACCAAGGGGGGACGGTAGAGAGAAAAAAATAGAGGCTAAAAGTTTAGAATTAGAATAATGAATGATGGGTCACAAAAAAGAGAAGGGAAGGTGCAAATACACCGCCATTACAGGAACTGCCGATTGGTGAGGAGAACTGAACATACTTTTTTATGATATATATTCAAAACAAACAGTGAAAGAAAGAAAAAAAAAAAAAAAAAAGCAGAGATGGGATATTGTTGTTTTTTTATTAGTATTTGTTATTGTATTTTTGTTTTGTTTTTAATTTTTTAGTGTTTCTGGTATTAAGAAATGAGAACAGAAACGACGAGGAGAGCGTGGATTTGGTCTACAGGATATAGCGAGTGGCATTATATGAGTGTTCGAAGGAGAGTGACTAGCCTCATTTTCCTCCCCACCCTTAGCTCTTCCCTTTTCCTTTCTTCTCCTACCTAAACATTAGAATATTGTAACTTTCCCCCCTCTTTTTAAGGATAGTAAATAATCCAACCTGTCAAAATCTAAAAGCCACAACGGAGTATATGTTTATATATAGCACTGATTATTACACATAGCGGGTGTACAGAGACTATTAAGGTTGTATTTGGAATAGCTGATATTGAGCAACTTCTTTTATTATTTAGTTTATTTTTGATATTATTCATAGATCTCATTATACTTTTTGATATTATTTATAAATTTTGTTGTACTATTTCAGCCAACTTTTAGTTTTATCTATAATTTTTTAGCAAAAAATTTTCAATTTTAACTAAATAAATTATTCTCAAACTGAAGATATTCACAATTTAAAAATTATGACAAAAATCATGTTTTAAATATAATTTTCAAAGTTTTTTTTAGTTATTTTTTATTTCAAAGTAAAGTATATAGATACGCGTGCAACAAATAAATAACCTCTCTCTCTCTCTATATATATATATATATTTTCAATTATTTGTTTATTGGTTCAAAATTAATATAAATACAATTGAATCTAAAGTATTATAAATTTGCATATATATAAACTAGGTTCATCACACGCGTTTTATGCGTGTAATAATGCTCTTTTTTATTTTTTTGTTTTTTTGATTTAGTGTTATAATGTTTCAAAGTGACATACCAAATTTAGACAGCCAAATTTACCAAACTGATTAGTTATACCAATGATGTAAAAGTCCATTTTAGTTTAAGATGGTACCAACCATATTGCAATAATAAAGTGCTACAAAAAATAAATTTTGACACAGAGATGTGGTTACTAAGGGAAAACTCTGATGAAAAAAAATTTTAAGGGTGATTTATAACTTATCACCAGATTAACTAAAGAATTCATTTTAGTAGAATGGAAGTACAACAATACAAGAATATACCAGATCATAATATTGCTACCTATATTAGGACTTACATGACCACATACTACTTCAACCTAGTTGAACTTTCTCGTGAATCTTCTTGGAGCTAGCATAGATACCTAATCAGTGTCTACGCTTATAACATAAGCTTGATTGAAGTAGGTTTTTCGCAAAGCAACTTCACTTGGGACACTCTTGGATCTTCAATATGGTGCCGGAGATTTTGCTTGGCACAAACCCTTAACACACAAATGTTATTCTCCCTTTTGTACATAATGGCCTAAGATATCTTTAAATACGTTATGGAACCATAGTGCAGGGATCCTTATTAGGTCTTTGGTCATCATGGGCCACAAACTAAGAAAACAATTTGCCCAAAGTTCGATCGATCAACTAGAGTCGAGCTTTAATGAAGATCAATCAATTGAGCATGTAGTCAAGACAATAGAATTAACTAGTTTTGAGCAATTTTATGTCTTCAATGTAGATCTTCAACCACCAATCTAGACACTAAACCTTACAACTCAATTATGATTGAACAAAGTTCTGGAAACAAGTTATGCTAACACAAATTACATTTCACCCTAACACTCCATAATCAAAAATATCATTCAACTCATGGCATTTGAACAAATTTCCAACTAGAGGACGTTCATGTCACTAAGAAGTCTCACTTGTCTTATTTAGCTCATTATCAGTCAATTAGGGGTAAGCATGAAGCCATGAAAACCGATCCAATTGCTTGACTTGGTCTAACCCACAACTTCTTCATTGATTTTGTCGGCATTTGTCGTTCTATATCGAATTTCAACGGCATGAAACTCGACCCTTGTTAAGACAGATAGTAGGAGGAGTGGGCCTATAAGTATTTCAACTGACAAAAAACACACCTTCTATCATGGGTGGTCCTCATCAATACATGGTGAAATCTTATAGTCATCATGGTGGAAGGCTGCTTTGGTGTTCGTGAGGCTAGGATTTGGCGAGTTAGAGGTCAAATATTTACCAAAAAATTGAGATCTTGTTGTGAGAGGAGTGGAGAACGTCATCTCTTCCCCTCCCCTCCCTTGCCATTAGCCGCTACTCAGTCATTGTCATGAATGTTCCACACTAGTGAAAGCGCCTGGATTTGAACTACTATTGGAGGATGCTAGTTGCTTGAATACTGAGTGTCAAGTGTCAACGATCGATATCATGTTCTTACTTCTTACTTTCTAAACCCGAAATTGTTGGGTTAGCTGGCAAATTTAACAAAAATTCACTTCACTTGACGTGTGATCACCATGATGCCAATATGAGGGCGCATGGAGGAAAGAGATGTTCATCTTGAATTTATGAGAAAAGTTGTGGAATTCGTTCAAACATAACTAACTTTGGGTGTAATTTATTAATTAATATGAGTTGTCAGTTTAATTCTAAGAGACTTTTTTTTCCCCTTAATCTTTGAGAGTTTTGCTTAAAATTTTTGTTAGATATTTTTTATTTCTAGTTAAAAAATTGATAATATAAAGAATCACATAATGCTCTTAACCTTCACAATTAAAAATGGATTTATTTAAGATCCATTTTTAATTGTAAAGGTTAAAGTGTACCGTAAAGAAAAAAATGGTTTGATGATGACTTGTTGATAAGAGATACTTTTCTTCTTCTTTTTATTTTTTATTTTTTATTTTTTTTTATACAAAGTTTATGATATTACTATTCATTTTAAAAAAAATTATGGTCTTACCAATCTCATTTTATCAACTTTGACAGCCTAGCTGTCCAATTAATGAATTAGAAAAATTTTAAGGGTTATTACTTATTAGCGCCCTTTGTGAGTGCAATCTCATGATTCATCATATATAAATTTAAAGCTAAAGTTGCCAAAGGCCTTGTAGCTAAATTGGCACCTCCCCATGTACAAAGTGCTTGGGGGTCAGGGAGGAAAATGGTTTAAGTTGCGGGGTTAGTAATATGTTGTTCAATTGAAGCCTAATTTTGTGCTACATCACCCATTTAAGTTTTTTTTAATTTTTGTATCAAGTAAGTTAATTCAGTGCAAAATATGAGAAGTCCAATATAAATGAACTATAAGAAACCTAATCATATATCTAAAACTCCTATGAAAAAATTCTATATTTAAAATTAAAATAAAAGAGAGTTTCAAAGATTATTTTATTCTTTCCAATACCATTTATTTGTTTAGATAAGAAATAATTCAAATTTATAAAATTTTTACATAATACCATGAAGTATGAACAAATGTTATTATTATTAAGTAAAAATTTATATACATTATGTGTGTGTGTGTTTTAATTGTAGTCATGCATATGATACGGGTATAAACTAGTATTACTAAAGAGTTTTTTTTTTTTTTTTTTTTTAATTTATAGATATGTATTACTCTTTTTTTTTTTTAAGAAATGTATAACTAAAGAGTAAAGAGTAAGTAATTCATCAAAAAGGGTAAAGAGTAAGTAAGATGTTGATTTTATCCTCGTTTATATTTAAAAATCAAAGTATATTTCGTTTGAGGGGGATTCTAGCCTTTTACCCCTATTTTTAAAATATTTGGCAATATATTTTTATGCATCACCATGGGTGGTGGTCATGTGATTTTCTCTTTTTTAGGTGTATCGGAATAAGAGTTGGTGGCTGACAAGATCCACCGTCATCATCTTCTCTAAGTGGCCATGGTGGTGGAATCTAGTTGTAGCTGGGTAAATAAAATTTTCTTTTCCTTTGGGTTTGGAACTTGAGTTGGGAAGTAGAGAAGAATAGGAGATTGACTCCGTTTAAGTCATTAGTTTGTGTTTAATAAGTAATGTCCATGTGGCTTGATATGTTTGGTGAAATATAGAGTGGAACATATAAGTTGGGATAGAAGATTTGAACTCCTAAAAAATAGTTTGACGAATAGAAAGCCTCCAACGTACTCAAAATGTGGCACTCTGACACGCTAATTTACCGCCAGTGACTAAAGAACTTACAAAACACCACACATCCAATCAGGGTCGGCCCAAGATAATTGAAGGCCTAAGGCGAAAATTTTAAAGGGGCTTTTATATCTAAATATCACTTAAATAATATTTAGTTTATTTTTTATTATATATATTTTTAAATTAATTACTGTGGGGCATTTTTTGCTTCAAGGCCAAGGGTTAGACCAATTGGAGCCTAGGCAATTTTTGCTCTTGTCCCACATTGGAAAGAAAGCCTTCCACAATTACTAATTCATACTCAAAGTGAGCTAATGAAACTTGCTATATAACTTTTACAAACTAGCATATCACCGATAAAAATAAATAAATAAAAAAATAAAAAAAAGTTATTCAAACATTAATTTATTATACAGTTTGACACCAATCATATTAGTGTCACATCAGTTTGCAAGATTTTTGTCGTAAAATTTGTATCAGCTTTAGCATTTTTCATTAACTACTTAATGGAGATTAGGTTGCATTTCTATTAATTAATTTTTTTTGGAGAAAATACTAAACTTATTATAAATTTTATTACAAAAAGCTTACAAATTGATGCAACAATTAGATGGCACTTCAACCAAAGAATAAATGAGTATTAAATTATTTTATGTAATTTGTGACATGTCAATTTATAAGACCTATATAATAAAACTTGTAATATACTAATATAACTCCAATATTTTAGGCCTTAAGAAAAAATATACATTTAACTCACATTTTTCTCTAATTAGGAAAAAACCTTTACTGCCCCCCATATTTGGGAGCCTTTCCTTATTAGGGGGCCTTAGGCCATGGCCTAAATGGCCTAGGCCTAGGGCCGGCCCTGCATCCAATCTATCCACCACTTTATAAGTCCTCTCCCTCTCTTCTGTCTTCTCCACAACACCACCAGCCCTTTCCTACGGCCACAATGATCACATCACCTCTAACCACCCCATTCTTAATGACCCAAGTTTGAGATCAACGTGGGCTCATCGTGCAAGATTAGCATGTGGGTGCACCATTGTGCTGATCTTTCTAGCAAAGGCAATAATGGGTGCAGTCGAATCAAACAAATGGCCTGGCAGGGCCGGCTCAACAACTTTAGGGGCTACGGAAAAATTTTAAGTGAGACTTTTTTTAATTTAAATATTAATCAAATAAAATATATTGAATTTAACTATCAAAAAAAATTTATAATTAAAAATGATGATTTAACTAAAAATAAAATTTAAAGTATAGAATAATAGAATCTAGTTATTGTAATTTTTTTAAAACCGTGACCACTTTAAAGTGTAAACCTGCACAAATAAAAATTAACTTATTACATAGTTCGATAAATTAGTGTCATTATTATACAAATGAGTTAATATGATACACATTAAATTATTAATTGGTATGATCATTTATAATAATCGATAAATTTAGAAAACGTGTTGTTCTATCTCCTATGACTGTGGGCTGTGCATGCAGCCTGTGCAGTGTGCAACTATGCAGGCTGTGTTGCTTTACAGTGCACAACTGTCCAGTGTTGTGCAGCCGCACAGTTGCGCACAGTTTAGCTGCTGGACATTTTTTTTTTTTTGGTATTTTTAATGCATTTTATTGACTAATAAAAATACTTAAAAAAATTTAATTAAAATATATAGATAAATATATTATATATAATTTTTTTTTTTTACAAGTGAGTGCCTTCTTTTATTTGGGGTCTTAGACGATTGCATCAATTGTATCACCTATTGAGCCGGCATGTGACTTGACCCCACTTTAGTAAGTTTGGTTGGCTACATTGTAGCTAACCTTGTGTCCAAAGTGTACCATTGGGTTATTGACAATTATGGTAGTGCCTCAACTCCAATTTTTGGTGCCCAAATAGATGCATTTCACAGTGAGCAGCCATGGGCAATCACTTGGAGACAACTTGCAAAAAACTTACACACCCTTGCTCGTGCCGTGACATTCACAATGCTACTAATGGACCTTGCTATTAATGATCTAATATTTCATGCCTTTGTTGCTGTGTGGTCGGGTTGCCTTTTGTTTAGCCAGCAATTTCCTGTTTCGGCTCACATGACTAAGAGCCGGCTTCCACCACTGGTAATTGGATTGCAAGATA
>NW_027069742.1:0-15421 GCF_002906115.3 Quercus suber
TTGCTTTGGATCTTGCTTTGAGTTGAATAAAATTGTGACATCTAAAAGAAGAAAATGGTATTGTTACCAATTCTTTTCTTTTTTTTTTAAAGAGAATTGGGAACATATGGTATTCACTCCTGATGATAGCTCTTTATCATCAAATTAAGACACCAATCAGTTTTTTATGTAGGTGGAGATTGAATTCCAGATCTCTTATATAACCATTAGAGACTTTATCAGTTGAACTAACTGAAACCCACTTCTGCTATTATATCCTAAGTATGAAGTGCAAAAAGGGTTTCCAACATTAGTTGATAAAATATCTCGCAAACAGCACGTTTTGTCTCAAATTTTTGTTCCTATGACCATAAATTAGTAAATAAAATGAATTTTTTAATTTAGAAATTAATTATTTAGATAATGATATTAAAAAAATTAAATAGAAAAAAAATAGAAAATATTACCTCGTTTTGTCCTTCAACTTTATATTGTAGCATGAAATATTATTTGTCACCCTCAATCTTATTGAATTAACGATGACACATGTTAAAGGACAAACGATGTAATATCGATCTCTTAATTGCTTTCTCTATTTTATGGGCAAATTAATAAAGTTTTTGTGAAAGGACAAAGTTTGGCAACAATGTTAGTTATAGCTTAATGTTACAACTGTACTCAATATCTTTTATTAATGTGAATTTATGGGCAAATTATGGACAAACGATGTAATATCTCTTAATTGCTTTCTCTATTTTATGGGCAAATTAATAAAGTTTTTGTGAAAGGACAAAGTTTGGCAACAATGTTAGTTATAGCATAATGTTATAACTTTACTCAATATCTTTTATTAATGTGAATTTTGACAAATTCATCATTGGATTATATTTTCTTCTTAAATCCTTCATGCTTGTAAAATTTTCAGAAGATCAAAGATTATAATTATGTCATCAATCAAATGTTTAAATTTCATATTTTTTTAGTCTAAAATTAGACATAAAAAATAGGGTAAAATATCATTTTCGTCCCTAAACTATTACAAAAGTTCGTTTTTCATCCCTAAATTTTCAAAAGTTCTATTTTCGTCACTAAACTATCACAAAAGTTCATTTTTCGTCCCTAAACTTTTAAAAGTTCTATTTTCGTCCTTAAACTTTTCCAAACGTATTGATTTTCGTCCCTCCCACGTCAGTACTCTGTCAAGCCACGTCAGCACTCCGTCAGAACTTTTGAAAATTTAGGGACGAAAATAGAACTTTGGGATAATTACAGTAAACCCACCTGAGGTTAGGCCCGTTTTCACTTTGCCTACCCGTGGTTCAAAACTTATCACTTTACCCACCTGAGGTCCCTTCCGTTATCACTTTACCCACCTGAAGTCCCTTCCGTTAGAGATCTGTTACCCACCTTGGGATTTGAATACCAAGAACCTTCCTTTCAATTCAATTTTCCCGTTCCCAAGCCGCCCACCCACGTGACCTCCTCTACTGCTCACTTTTTTAATTGCATCTATTTTTTCTTCCTATGTTTATTTCCTTCTTTACATTGCTGCTTTTTCTGAGCGTCTCAGACTCTCGACTCCGTCTTCTACTCTTTAATTTTTACCACAACGGTAGTGCCTAATTGAATTCTTGTTTCATTTTCTTCGTCTTCAGACCCACATAATTTCGGAACGGAACATAAAATTTTTAGAGGCTAACGTTTGAGAGAGAGAGAGAGAGAGGTAAACACATGCCATAGACAGCATCTAGTTAGACTCGTCTGAGAGAGAGAGAGTCGGGAAGGGGTGAGTGGCAGAGCATATATAAAGTCAGAATTTTTAGTTAGAATTTTGAATTTTCAAAACTTAATTAATAAAGAATTTAGTATTGATGTGAAAAATTGTGAGAGCTTTAATTCATGAAATTAAAAAAAAAAAAAAAAAACTTCACTTATAAATATTTATAGATATAGATTATAAAAGTGTTGTGAAAATTTATAGTGACAACGTTTTCTTTTAAAAACACAAGATTGAAATTCCAACTAGTCAAGCAGAGTTTAGTATTTAATCTTAGGGATAATTACAGTAAACCCACCTGAAGTTAGGCCCGTTTTCATTTTGCCTACTCGTGGTTCAAACTTATCACTTTACCCACCTGAAGTCCTTCCGTTAGAGATCTGTTACCCACCTTTCCCTTTGCCGTTAAAAGAACACATTTTTAGAGAAAAACAAACATAACACGAATCAAAAAGTTAGGGTTGAATTTTTTGAAAGAGCTTGGAGGGTTTTTAGAGTTGAGTTCAAGAGTATGGTTCTGTGTAATGATCTCTGTTGTGAAATAAATGGCCAAACCAAAAAAAAAAAAAAAAAAAGAGGTATGAACACTCTTCACTCTTCACTCTTCAAACAACGACCCAACCCAGAACACATGGGTGGTTCATAATCGTTTTTTCCCCTTCAACGACCCAACCCAGAACACTCTTCACTCATCAACATGATCTTCCCTTCAACATGATCTTCAAACAACGACCAACCCAAACACCAACGGCAAACGGCAAACAACCAAACAGCAGCAACGACCCAACCCAGAACACATGATCAAAAAATTTTCAACCCAGAACAGGGGCTTCTTGACGATATGATCGGGGCTTCTCGCACCCATCCCGTTGAGAGTTCTTGGACATCCAGTGGCCGGAAAAGCCTTGGCGGCTTGTAGTAACTCCGACGCAGTGGTTTCTCGGCTCATGTTAAGGTGGTGTTTCTCGTTAGGCTCAGTCTCCGATGCCGAGGTTACTCATGGACGAGGCTATCGTGACTCTAGGTCCACCGGTGTTATGGTGGGTAGCTCGACGATGGCGGAGATTGAGGCTCCGAGTCTGACAGTGGTGTCGCCGATCCTTGGTCGGTATCCATGGGTGGTTCATAATATTTTTCTCCTCTCTCAGACCTAGGGTGATTGGGTTGTTGATGAGTTTGTGGAAGGGGAAGATCATGTTGAAGTACAAAAGAGCCACCACCGGTGTAATACTTGTTTTAATTTCAACAAATTTGATTTGTAGTTGTTTGGAATTTTATTTCTTACATTCATATACATTTTTTTTTAATATCAAACCCTAACTTTTTGATTCGTGTTATGTTTGTTTTTCTCTAAAAATGTGTTCTTCTAATGGCAAAGGGTGAGGTGGGTAACAGATCTCTAACGGAAGGGACTTCAAGTGGGTAAAGTGATAACGGAAGGGACCTCAGGTGGGTAAAGTGATAAGTTTTGAACCACGGGTAGGCAAAGTGAAAACGGCCTAACCTCAGGTGGGTTTACTGTAATTATCCCTTAATCGTATTCAAGTTTTGTTGTTACTTTGTTAGTTATATTCTTGTCAAAACAAAAAAAAAATGTTAGTTATATAGCCATAGTTATATGGTTCCTTTTTATTTATTTATTTATTTATTTATTTTTTAATAATAATTTAGAATCATTATATAGTTGAACTTGAACTCTTTCTTTTTCTTTTTTCTTTTCTTTTTTTTTTTTAATTTTTTTTTATAGAAAAACTTGAACTCGTTATATGTTGTTGAAGTTTTAAGTTTGATTAAAAGTAGGTTTTTTTTTTTTTTTTTTGGAAAGAGTTTTAAACATATGACGTTTGTTTCTAATGATTTTTTCTTTATTATCAGACAAAGACACTAATTAGTTTTTAGTGTAAACGGAAATTGAACCCTAGAGCTCAGATATCTTATTCAACCATAAAAACTTTATCAGTTGAGTTAACTAGAACTCACTATTAAAGGTGGTTTATATAAGAGCACTAACATCAATTGTTGTAAAAAATGCTATTTTGACACATTAAAAATCTATTTTTTCTATTTTAACACACCATTCTAGGATACGCTCCACATCACATATTTTTTTACAATTCAATACATTAAAATAATTAATATATATAATACATTAAAATAATATTAACTCAACACTATTCCAACCCAATGGGCAACTACTACCAATCAACTATCGTCGTCACAACCAGCTGCCACCACCCAAAAATACCAAAATAAAACTCCAAAATCAACCCACCACCACACAATCTGCTAGCCACCACCACCACAAACCCAACACCACCCAAAACTTCCAAATTAAAACCCTAAAATCAACCTAAAAAAAAAAAAAAAAAAAAAAAAATTGAGATGAATCTAATCAACCAACCAAAAATCAACACAAGCCCTCAAAGCCAAACCAAGGAACTCAAACTCAAGAACCCAAAATAAACCCCAAAAAAAACCATTCTTTTCAAACCCTAAACAACCACACCCAATCCAACAAAACAAATCCCCAAACACACAAAAAATCAAACAAACAATGGGAAAAGAAAGAGATTTTTGGCCAAAAAAAAAACAATATAATAAGGAGAAAATGAAATATAAGAGAGAGAGGATGACGACCACCTCTATGATGATGTTGGTAGTATGGCTAAGGCCATGGCTGGACTTGTGTGAGAAGAGAGAGAAACCAGTGAGGGAGAGTCTTAGAGGGTGGCTCACGATGGTCTATATGGTGGAGCAATGGAGGTTCAACATAGACAAATGGAGAGCCATGGAAACAACTATGGAGTTTTGAGAGAGGAGAGATGGCAAAGAAGAGAGAGAGAGAGAGAGAGAGAGAGAGAATCAATAGAGAGGAGAGAGACTCAAATAAAAAAAATAAATAAAACATTTATAACATTTGTCCATACCCTCTCAAATTTAGAATGTCATTGTAGCTTAATGCTAATTTTTTTTGTGATTTGAAACATTTTATATAAGTGGGATTTTGGTGTTTGGCATGCCAAATGCTAAAAAATTAACACTTGGCACACCTAATATCAATGCTCTAAGTATTCTCAATTTGCAATAACGAAATCATGTACGGGTTAAGGTTCTTAAGCTCAAATGGGTTAAGGTTCTTAAGCTCAAAATAGGTCCTCAAAAACCACAGTGAGCATGTAATTCATATGTAGTGGAGGAGGTTGATCAGCACAAATCAAGGTCATTTGATTGTCAATGTCAAAATAAAATTTGGAAATTCCTTAAAACCAAAAGGGGCAGATGCCTTTCATTGTACAAAATTATCAATGTTACTCGACCTCATGATTTACTGTCAATTGAATGACAACTATCTATTTAGTATTCCTTAAGCCCGTGAAGAAATGACTAATAACAGTACAATTAATTTCTTGATCACTAAACTAAAAGCCTTACATCAGAGATTCAGGGTAAAGAAGAAAACTAACACAAAGTTAATTAGTTAATATAAAGGAAAAAATGTCACTGCTCCCTTTTGGTTTGTATAAATGACATTCCCCTTTGAGATTTGTACAAATTAGTAGAAATCTTTTTTTAAAATAGAATATTCTCATAGGAAATTAAAAGTGTTAGAGAGCATGAAGTTATTTGTTGAGTGAGTGTCATTTCAATAATGTAGCAAGAGAGGTTGGTGCAATTCCTACCAAAACCCAGTCGGGTGATAATCCTAGCATTCTTAGAAAAATTGATGCTAAAAAAAAAAATCAAACCCATCCTATTTCAAGGTTCCAAGTTCTTAACTCTAATTAGTTCATGCTACGGCTCACCCTTCACCCAATCTTATGGAAGAAATAAGTGTATAGGAGCAAGAATCTGATTTAAATGAAACCCATTAACCCATTAACAAGATAAAAACTTTGTAAAAAATAAATCATATTAACCCATTAACAAGAACTGAAATTCCAGCAAATGAATAGAGAGGACTCAACTTGGATTCTATCAAATCAAATGAAGTAAATTTCAGCTAACAAACAAAAAATTTGAGAAAACAACGACTGGGTCTGAACAGGATGGAAAACAACGAACAAAAAATTTGAGAAAACTTATCGTGCACAGTGGGATTCGTTTGTCTTTGCCGGCGTCGGACTGGGTGACGTTTCCCGTGGATTTATCTTCTGAGGTCTTCGCCGGCGTCAGACCTCGACTGGGTCTCTGGTGGGCTCTAAACTCTCTTCTCTAGTGGGTGAGGAGTGAATAGCAGAGAGAGAGAGAGGAAAAAAAAAAAAAAAAAAGGTTTTCAGCTGAGCTACAGTAAAACGCAATTCCTTATATATTTTCAGTTGTGCTACAGTACCCACGTTTTGCTACAGTATTTTTCAGTTTTCAGTTTCAGTTTTCAGTTTTCAATTGTATCCAAACGGGCCCTAAGTATTTTTTAACACACACACACGGGGAGAAGGTAGAAAGTTTTTTAAAGAAACTTACACAAAATATACCAAAAGGAACTAAGTTGATGAATAAGGTCATAAATTAATTGAAAACTATTTTCACTGACCTTCAAATCGCCGAAATATACCGAAAGGAAAATCAAGGAAGATTTGCTACAATAAATTAACATATAACTATTAATAATAAAATGGTTGACGTACGCCTCCTAATGTTTTTATTGGAGACATTTAGAGTTCAACTCACTCATTCACTCAAGTATTAAAAAAAAAAAAAAAACTATTGACTCTAGAAATTTCAAAATCAATATGCAGTTATTGAGTTGTGAAGCATTCGAAGCAGGCTCATGGGATTTGTTTTAGACCATAAATTGACTTAATTATGAAAATGAAAAACGTGACAAGTGAATGAGGATTGAGGATTGACATATCTTGAGGTTGAGACGTATTATCTACCTCACTTAGAACACCTTGAAAAAGGCATTGTTCACGGTCATTGCTTCAATGTCCAGCCATATGAGGTAGAAAGAGAAAGGATCATTTTTTAAGAATGGCAGGGTTTCATCGTAGTCAATGCTAATATAACACTTGTCTACTAACCTAACCTTGTTCCTGGCAATAGACCTATCACAATTGTGCTTGAGCTTATACACCCAATTACATCTCACTACATTTATAGTGGCAAGTGCTAAAATCAAAGACGTGTTGTCTTTGGAGGGCATCAAATTCTACATCCATCGCATTCATCCATTTTGATTTTTAAAAGTAATTTGATAGGTGGGAGGCTTAGTTACAGTATAGTCAAAGGTGGCCTTGAAGCCTAACTTTCGTTTGAGGATCCCATTGTTGGCTCGAGTGTGTATAGGGCGAGAGCTTATATATAGGAACAAGGATAGGAGGAAGTGTAGGTGATACAAGAAAGTGGGTGTAGGTAGGGACGGAACTAGGATTTGAACCTAAGGGGGGCGAAAGTATGAACCAAAAAAATTTCAAGTGACACAGTTTATTAAAAAAAAAAAAAAAATTCATGGTAGACAAAACAATTGCATTTTATTACCATAAATATTTAAGTCAAGAAGGAAATAATATAAATCAAAAAAGCTGAAAGTTACAATATGATATTCAAACCTTTTCGGAGAAGAATAAAAAAAGAAGAGTGTAGGGACCAGATTTGGGGCACTTCTTCAGGTTGAGAGAGTGGACCCAAACCCAGCTTGCCCTTCAATGAATTTATAGAGAGTGGGCTCAAGAATTAGGCCCTAGTAAGGGATGCAACTGCCTTGCATGATTGCATGTGGGTTTATCAACTTAAATGTGAATTGGGGTGCACCATGATGCTCCTCGGGCTTGTCTTCCGAAGCTTGGCGTTCTTATTATTTCTTTTAAGATTGATTACAAAGGTCCAGAGAACACAAGTCGCTACAGTACTTCTTAATGCAGATTTTCTGTCCCTTTTTCAAGAGGGACTCCTTACATTATATACCTCTCTCTAAACTGATCCTAACCCTCCATTCGTTGATCAGCCAGACCACCACTTGAGAGCCTGTCCCATCAGCCGCATCCCCACTCCCCTTGTGGGTTGCAGCAATCAAGACAGCACTGTTCAGGAGTCCTATCCTCATTAATGTGGCCAGGACGTTAGTTGAGGGCATTCAATGTGGAGGTGACAGCTTGCCTGAGACTTGCTCCCTTACCGTGCTCCCGTCGCCGACGTGTGGCACTTGCCCCTCTCCTCCTCGGATATTCAAGAAGACCCCTCTTTGGTGGAGTGGTGCTTGCGTACTTCCGAGGTCTCGGATGTCCGAGGGCAAGGTCGTCCTCGGATATGTTCCTTGGGGGCTGGACACCGCACTTTCATCCTCGGACCCCACATGCATCCTCGGCGCGGGCCTCTGGGCCTGGTTTGAGGTGGGCTGAGGCTGCCTGATTTTCTAGCCCCACAAAGAGTACTTTGGATCTCCAAATTTTGGATAATTAGAATTAATATATTAATTTTATCACATTGACCAACTCACCAATATGATAAACTCATACTTTTGGATGCAGTTAAAAATCACACTAATGAAGTTTTCAAAACTTTGTTTGAGGATTTTAAAAAATTGGGATATTAATAGTAAGAGTTGGCAATGCTACATCATGAATATTGGCTTCTAAAAGAATTTTACATTTTATCTTTTGAAAAAATTTTAAATATTGTAATTGACTTTCCCATAATTTATAAATTAATTAAAAAGTTATATAAATTATTATCACCCCCGTAAGGGAATTTTTTTTTTCTATGAGATTTTTTTGGTTATGAGTTATTGAATTATGATATTGATGATTTGTGGATTTTTTGTTGTGTTGTATTTGGACTATGGAGGGGCCATGAGTTCAAAGAAAGGGTTAAGTGATTAGTTTCTTTTGGGCTATTTGGACCAATCCAAAAATTTGAGGGGGGCCAACTATAACTCAAAAATATGAGCATGCAAATAAAATAGCTAAAAAAGTTTCTAAAAAAAAAAAAAAAAAAGAAAAAGAAAAAAAGAAAAAAGAAAAAGAAAAAAAGAAGAGCTAATTTGAAAGGAGGCCCCCCCCCCCCCCCCTAATGGGTCCATCCTGGGTGTAGGGGAAGAATCCGAAGAGATAGATGGTGAAGGTTAAAGATGAGAATCAGGAGGAACAGAGGAGAAGAATGCTGATTAGTGACAACTGATTTTCTTCAAAATTTTCAGCACAGTAGACAACTTTCTTCCATATTTTTTTAAAAATGAATAAAGACATCCAAGACTTCCTTGGGCTGACCCAACATAAATTGGGCCCTAAGGCAAGAAATTTATGTGAGGTCTTTTATATGCAAACATTAATTTGATACTAAAATACAAAATTTGATTAATAATACTAACTAAACTAATGTTAATTTCAGATAAATGATTGAATATTACAGTTCAGACATAAATTTTTACAAAAATAAATAAATATATAATTAAAAAAAACTCACTTTATCTTGGATATATGACGATGCATAGTTAAGTAAAGTTGTAATCTAATTTTTAATTTAATATAGTGTTTTTAAGAGAGAGAGAGAGAGAGAGAGAGANTTGAAGAATTCAACAGGAATCAATGGAAGTTGGATGTGAACTCTGGAGAAGGGATTAAAGATAACTGGGTTGGCTTCATCATCCAACATTACCAGCCAGCCGTGACAAGAACCCACACACCAAACATCATCACCAAAAGCCCCAAACACATCCTTTATCTTGTAAACCTTCTTTTCTGCAAGATTAAAGAAGCGGCTTGTTGTAAAGTCACCTTCTTGGTCGCTAGGAAGCATAAGCCATGGAGTACTCTGAATGGAATGAGACTGTGCTTGTGATTGTGTAGCTGCGGATCTCCAGGAAGAACAGACAGCTTTGCAGCGAATAGTGTCAACAAAGGGAACCTTTCTTAGGATGAGTCCCAAGAGTTCAGCAGGGAGATCTGACCATGAATATGATGATGATGATGATGAGTACTTTGCTTCAGTTTCAGCCTTCCATGCTTTGCTTGAAATTTTTCTTCTTTTTCTTAACCTCTCACCCAAAATTTTTCTTCTTTTTCTAAAGCTCTCACCCATGATTGATTTTGTGTTCTAACGACTAAGTATTTCCTATCTGGAGTTTTGCTTTTAATTTGTATTCAAGACTGACTTATTTATAATTGAAAATACTACTGAGCACCGACTTTGTTTTTGGTGTTTTGATACGCCGACTTGATTCAAAAATTCTAAGTGGGAAGTTTTGTTTTTTTACCGGTCTTTCCTAATCCGTTTAGGACTAGGATTGGGACTAATTTACTACTCCTTCTAGGACTAGGAGTAGTAATACTACTCCTTTTAGCAATAGGAGAAGACGGAGATAGCTTTTTCCGAACCAAAATGTTACGTGGGTATTGAGGACAATTGCTACAAACGTGTTCTATTAGAGTACTAGTTGATAGGTTTTATTTTTGAATAATTATCCTCTGTTTTGTATTTTCAAAACAGAGCATTAGTTTAGGATAGGTGATTATTTTATCTCTTTGTTTTAGGATTGTTTATACGTAAGCAGAAATTTAATCAGCAGTAATGCTTTTTTTTTTTGGTAACTAATCAGCAGTAATGCTATTTGGGAGGTTTGGTTTTTCAATGTACTAAAACCATTTTAATTGCTTTTACTAAGATAGTCACAGCCCTTCACCATAGCTCCTCATGTCGACTTGGATCGTAACACAAAACCTCTGCTTCTCAATTCAATTCAGCTCTCTCTCTCTCAATTTTTGTTTTACTTCTAGAAATCTCTTTGTCAATAAACTGAAATTGCAAGTGGTTCTCGAATATTTTTTGCAAATTATGTTAGAAATATTTATGATTAAGTCGGAGAAATGGGTTCTTTTTGGATAGAATATAATTAAATTGTTAGTATTTTGATGGGTTGGGATTATTTATATTTATTTATTGAGTTTAATCTGAAATTTAATGGGTCTTTAAACAAATTGTGTTTGGTTTTGCTTAGATGATACATGTGTTCTAGTCCTCCTATGTAGCATCTTTGGCTTATTGATAGTGACTGTAATGTCTTGGGATGAAGCATTTGAAGCTATTTGGGAAGGATGGCTGATGTCTGTAGCTATAAGAGTAGAGGATACCAACAGCATAATTTTCAGCCGCTATTAGCACTTTAATTTTCAATTAGGATAGAAAGAGCTCTTTCAACTGTATAATGCTATAGTGGATTCAGACTAGAATTTAAGAGCATATAAATTGATAGTAGAATTTAGGAATATATTAAATATTATGTATGTCTGTGTTACTTTGTAACTGTTGTTTTAGATCCATAAATTTATTAATCAATTTCTGCCAGTCAAACTTGCAGGAACACTAACATGGGATGTAAAGAATTGTTGAATGCATCAGATTTAGATTTGTTTGGTTTCCCCCTTTTTGTGTGTGCTTTCCTTTTTTTATTTTTTATTTATTTTTTTATTGATAAATTTATGCATGCATCTAGTGGGTTTTGAACTCATGACTTTACCCTCCCTTTTTGTGTGTTTTTCTGAGATTAATGCGTGACCTAATACACGATACAAGTGAAAATTTATGTGGAAGTATTCAAATAAAATAACAGAATTAGTCCTAAAGCAGTCATGTATGTTGCTGCTGGTTTAATTTGACAGTGTCCTGTCCTTGTATGGGTTTCCTAATCTTGTTTATCACACACAGTATCATGTGATTGAAAAAGGCTTCACAGTGGCATCTTGTTGCCCTTAAGTGGGTTAGCTATTTGTGTTGGTCTAGTTGTTTGCTTCTAACTTCTTGTTGTTCAGAAAACTTTTACCAGTTTTCACCAGTTTTTTGTTTTGGGTAAATCAAGGATTTGTTACTTTTCACCAGTTTTACTTTTACCTGATTGTGATAGATGAAATGCAGTGGCTTACTTTTCTGAAAATAAAAATTTGACTACTTTTTAGCCCAATGACTATTTTATTTATGAAATGTTCATACTTAAGATCACTTAATTGAAAGGAAATAGAAGTACATTTGCTTGCATCAAATTAGAATAATCAATTTGCATAATCACTTTTTGTTGTAACCTATGGTTTCTACTATATGTAATTGGTACAGGAGGAAACCGTTTGGAAAATTGAGTTTGTTTATTATTGAATTAATTGTCATATATGTATTCCACTACTTGGAATAAATTTTTAATACGCTTCTATGTCTAATGTCTTCAAGCTTTTCTAGACCCTTCAAGCCACAATAATATTGGTTCTGCAAACCCTATTAAATACAATAATTATGGGATGCTGATATTAGATGTAGCTCAAGCTCTCCCCATGTACTCTATGTCTTGTTTCAAGTTACCCATTGGATTATGCCAGGGCATCGAGTCTCTTATTTGACGTTTCTTTTGGGAACAGAGGGGTAACAATAGAAAAATTCACTGGGCTAAGTGGCAAGAGCTGTGTAGGCCAAAATCCCTAAGACGGCTCGGCTTTTAAGGACCTACTCTTCTCCATGATACTAACTCTTTGTTTTGCAGGGTACTTAAAGCTAAATACTTCCCAAATTGTTCGGTTATGGAAGCTAAGAACCCAAGCTCTGCATCTTACGATTGGAAGAGTATTATCAAAGGTAGGGAGGTGATTAGAAGGGGGGCCATTTGCAGGATTGGAGATGGACAATCTGCTCAGGTGTGGAGGGATAATTGGTTACCAGGAAAAAATATGGCGAGGATCCTATCTCCTTGTAGGGACGAAGATGGAGATGCTAAGGTGAGCATGTTTACTGATTCTGAAAATTGCAGGTGAAGGAGGAAATTCTGGACTACTACTTACTGGATTTCGGGGAAGATTCGATTAAAGCAATTCCCTTGTGTCAAACTCAGCAGCAAAGACACCCTGATGTGGCCCCATAATCCATTGAGAAAGTATACTGTAAAATCAGTATACAAGTTTCTGCAAAATGAGTACCAACACCAGCAACTCGGTTCCTTAAATCCAGAAGCTGTGAAACACTATTGGCAAGCTATCTGGAAACTTAATCTTCCTGCCAAAGAAAAAAATTTGGTGTGGAGAGCATGTTGGGACTCTCTCCCTTGAAAGACAAACCTTGTCAAACGAAAGGTGATTACTGATGCTAGCTGTGATTTTTGTAAATCGCACCAAGAGGATGTGGCCCATGCTATATACTTCTGCCCGAAGCTGATGGAACTATGGAATAAAATTCCATAATGGAAACACAGCAAACTGCAACATTGCGAGAACTTCATAGACATATGGCTTTTATCTTCACTGAAGATAGAAATCCTACTTTATTTTCAATGACTGTTTGGGCACTTTGGAATCGCCGTAATAATTTACGGCTTGGCAAAGCAACTATTTCACTATCACAGCTCCTGGATCAAGCAAAAGATAGATTGCTGGAATTTTTCCAACACCTCAATCCTGCTCCTCCATCCACGGTGAGGACAGATTCATGTTGGAGACCTCCAGATAGCTCCAGCTTCAAGATAAATTTTGATGGTGCACTTTTCAGTCAGGAAAAACGTGCTGGTATCGGTGTGGTGATAAGAAACGAGGCTGGCCTGGTCATGGCCCCCCTCACAAAGCAAATTCCTTTGTCTTCAACTGTTCTAGAGGTCGAGACCCTAGCGGCACGAGGATCTCTGGAACTAGCAATTGAGATAGGAGTAAACAGAGTCATTCTTGAGGGGGGATTGTGCAATTCTCATCAATGCTTTCCAACGCAACAGCCACATAGCAGGGGAATAAGACCAAATGAACCAATGTGGACCAAATAAGATCAAAGGGACCAAATAAGACCAAGTCGAACGATATTGACCCAATTGAACATAATGGACTGAGAATGACCAAATTGGACCGAATCGACGAAGTGGACCGAATAAGACACCAAATGGACCAAAGGGGACCGAATTGAACATAATGGACCAAATAGGACCAAATTAGACAGAATAGGACCGAATAAGACCAAAAAGGACCAACGTGGACCGAATAAGACCAAATTGGACCAAATAAGACCGAAGTGGACTGAATTGAACATAATTGACCATGTAGGACCAAAGTGGATTGAATAGGACCGAATTTGACCAAATGGACTGAATTGGACCGTAGCGTACCAAGAATGACCAAATTAGATAGAATGGACTGGATAACCTTTTGAAAAGATATTGTTTCATTCCAACCTCAAAAATTAAAACAATGCAGCGTTTATGTTTAGCACTTGTTGCTTTAGCAAAAATCAATTCACCTATTTCTCTCTCCTAACTCTTCACTTCTTCTGGACAAAACAAAAAACAAAAAACTCTTTCTTCCCCTTTCAAATTTAAATGCACACTACAGATAAGCTCTTGGCAAAGCAATGGCAGCTCTAGGAATTTTTTTTAGGATAGTCATTAAAAGTCTTAAATTAAGCAAAATTTAATAAAATAAAACTTAAATATATTGACTTCACAAAAAAAAAAAAAAGTGCAAATACATAAGATTTAGGATTAAATCGATACAATACTCCACTAATTTCTTTTTTAAGGAACTTATGGTCAAAAGGTTGAAAAAAGCCTCTTTGTAAATATACTAGTTTTACTTGATCATTAATATGAAAAGATGAGACATTTTGTTATAGCTTAAAATCTAAAAGAAAATTATTTAAGTAAATACAAATTTACTTAGAAGATGAATCTTGTAATATAAGTGACTTCTTTATAAGAAATTTGTCCATAGTGCTAATAAAAGAATAAATGATAAACTATAAATTCATTCAACATATTCAATTTAGGCATTCAACCATTATATTGTTCCATATTGTATCAAAGCATTATTTTAGTGCATATGCATGTATCACATAAATCCAACAAACTTAACTAAAGATTAAAGCAAGCATTAATAGACTAGCTATTCGAAATTGTGCATTTTAAAAAAAAAAAAATAGTGATTTTAAGATATGCATTTAGAAAACACAATTTAGAAAATTTAATAAAATAAAACTTAAATATATTGACTTCACAAAAAAAAAAGTGCAAATACATAAGGTTTAGGATTAAATCGATACAATACTCCACTAATTTCTTTTTTAAGGAACTTATGGTCAAAAGGTTGAAAAAAGCCTCTTTGTAAATATACTAGTTTTATTTCATCCTGATCATTAATATGAAAAGATGAGACATTTTTTTATAGCTTAAAATCTAAAAGAAAATTATTTAAGTAAATACAAATTTGCTTAGAAGATGAATCCTGTAATATAGGCGACTTATTTATAAGAAATTTGTCCATAGTACTTGTAAAAGAATAAAGGATAAACTATAAATTCATTCAACATATTCAATTTAGGCATTCAACCATTATATTGTTCGATATTGTATTAAAGCATTATTTTAGTGCATATGCATGTATCACATAAATCCAACAAACTTAACTAAAGATTAAAGCAAGCATTAATAGACTAGCTATTCGAAAATGTGCGTTTTAAAAAAAAAATAGTGATTTTAAGATATGCATTTAGAAAACACAATTTAAAAAATCAAAATTAAACATTTAATTTGGGCTTTTAGGCTAATTTGTTTGTTTGGACAATTTTTTATTAGTGCTAAGTCCACAATATTTTAGCAACACTTTCACAATGAAGTTTAAATGACAAGTTGTTATTGGTTCTAATTTAATCCTATCACTGAAATTACTTTTTTGTAGGGATGGACCTAGGATTTTAAGTTAGTGGGGGCTGGATTATAAAGGA
>NW_027069742.1:15714-105714 GCF_002906115.3 Quercus suber
CAACACCAAAAAAAAAAAAAAAAAAAAAGACCCAGAGAAAATCACAACAACAAATCACTGTGAATTACCACCACCACTGCACACCACCACCGCTATCACCACCACCACCGGCAACCCAGAAACTACCGTCAACACCAAAAAAAAAAAAAAATCTACCCGAACAGCGGCTTCTGCTCACAAACCAAAATCTACCACAGTCTCAGACCAATCACTCCTCTTCCTCCGCTCACCACACCACTCTCCATCACCGACTACCTCTTCCCTCACCTCAACTCCTCTCCGCCTCCAACCACCGCTGCCGTCGCAGCTCTCATCAACGCCACTACTCGCCGCCGCATTTCCTTCTCGAACTTCGCTCGCCGAATCCAATCCCTAACTTCCTCCCTTCAAAACCGCCTCCACCTCTCCAAGGGCGACACGGCCTTCATTCTCTCCCCTAACTCTCTCCACTTTCCAATCCTCCACTTCTCTCTCCTCTCCTTAGGCGTCGTCGTTTCGCCTTCCAACCTGGCCAGCACCAAACCCGAGATTTCCAAATTGAATCAATGAGATGATGAGGCTTCACTGCACACCACCACCGCTGCCACCACCACCACCGGCAACCCAGAAACTACTGTCAACACCAAAAAAAAAACCCAGAGAAAATCACAAACCGATCTCCACGCACCTCGCCAAACCCAGAGAAAAAAAACCCACCTCGCCAAACCGATCTCCACGCACGACTCAGCTGCGCCACCAGCTCGCCATCACGCCGATCTCAGCCGCGCCACCAACTGGCCATGACGCCGATCTAGAAATTCGATCCGGCGTGAGCTCCAATTCGGCTTGGTGATTCGGCGAGAGAGAGAGGGGATGAGAAAGAGAGAAGGAAAAGAGAGAAAAGAAAGATATAAAATGAGAGAGCAGGAGTGAGAAATTTGCCAGTAAAAGCAATTAAAAAATATATTTTTTTTTATACCATTTTGCTACAATACCATCTTACATTTGAGATGGTACTGTAGCAAAATCTCAAATTTTTTTTGGCATATGAGATATAGCCTTCCAGCTGCTGGGTGTGTTTTGGGCTTGTATGCTAAAAATGCTTTGCATTTGGCATATAACCATCCAAATGCGGATGCTCTTAGACATTTCGAATGACAAAGGATAGGTTCAAGGAGATTGACATGCATAATTTATGCTTGCAATTAATTGGTTTATGATCAACTGATGGTAGGCAACAAAATATGCCTACACGCTCTGAAGTTTCCACTATAATTGTAGGTGATTTTGGCAATGAAAATATCTACCATTTATGCTATAATACATGTACAAAAATTTCCGCAACTATTTTACACAAAAGCTTACAGCATTATTCACACATTATGTGGGCAATCTTCTAGTTTGAAACCTTATATATATATATATATATATAATCGGAAGTATATTATTGCACCTCTGTTATTAATTATTAGAAACAACGGAACAATGGAGAGCATGTTATGCATGTCTCCTGTGTGAATCGACAAAGGGATCAGAGAGGAGATGATCTTGAGGCCAGGGACACCTGTCATGATTATATATATTCAGTTGTAAGACATGGATGCTTTGGGAAGCTGAAATCAAAATTCTCCATGGTAACTCGATCCAAAGTGGCTACCATTATATCTTGTTTCAGTCAATAAGAACACTAGGCAAGATAAAGAATACTAAACAAGGTACACGGTATCAAGAAGAGAACTCAAAATGAAAGAGGACAACTTTTTAGGCAACTATTGAGGGTAAATTGTCAAGTTTCCTATATCATTATGAACCATAATTTTTGAGGTAATATGTTTGGTCACAGAAAGTATCATTTTCTTCTTCTTTTTCCCGATTTTACTAAAAATGAAAAAGTTATCAAACCATCTAATAAAGAATATCCTATCATAATACAAATTCCTCTAAATTCACTAAAGATTACTTCTAAACATTCAACAAACTACTTTTCATATCAATCACAAATTCCACCAGTGTCAAATTTAGACTCTACTTTTTTCCAAAGTATAACAAAATATCACATCAAAATCTCACTCCCACCGCAAGGTCACATTTCTTGACCTACAAAAGAGGATCTTTGTTGAACTTGTGTTGAACTTTGATCTGCAGCACCACTAAACGTGTGTCCAGCCTAAACGATATAGTGAATAACTTCAATTAACATTATAACACAACTCTAAATGCTGCATAAAACAATACATTTATGTTAAAAGAAAACAATATATTTATAATAAAAGCATACAGAAGCAATAACCTGGCCACTTAGTTGTTGAATCAAAACTAGCAATCTTGATTTTACAGTGTCCGTTTCCTTCAAGCCTGATTTAAGCATTTCCTCCATATGCTGTTGTAGTATTGGCTCTTGTTGATGTTGTACTGCCTCTTGTACAGGCAATAGTATTGTCTCTTGATGTAGTATTGACTCCTGTAGATGGCGGAATTTCTCTTCATGTTGTATTGTCTTCTGTAGCATGCATTTTACCTCTTGTAGCATGCGTACTCTCTCTTCGTCGGCAGTCAACCTGGAAATTTGGAAGGAATAGATACACCAAAAGGCTTTAGATGGTTGAGATACAAAAAAAATTTGAACCAAGTAATACCAACAAATATCATATTAGATCACAACCCATTATAGAAAATCCACACAATCAACCATTTAAACCAGAGAAAAAGGAAGCCATGAAGTGAATTTCTTGCAGATTAAGTGTGACCAAAGAAAGAATCCTCTAAATCTTTTGGGAATGAAGAACAAATATAAGTACAAAAGACCTCAACTCAGTTGAAGTGAATTCAGAGAGGATCCTCTGAATCTTTTGGGCATGAAGAAGCATCGAATAGGAGTACTACTAAAGAAAAAATGAGATACAAAACCCAACTACAAAAGTAACTAGAACCCCAAACACAAAAATAAACACACATATTTCTATCATCAACTAAACAAATCTCAAAAACCCAATGAAATTCCGAAACTGAGCCAATGTAATTGATAAAAGAAATAAAGCCTGGAAAAAAAAGGGTACCTGAAAGCACTAATAGGTCTCAAATTGGTAAAAATAAAGCTCTAATTGCCAAGCGAGAATCAAACCTAATCATAAAAAGTGAAAGATAAAAATAATGCCTAAATCAATGAACAAAATTTAGAAGAAATCCATGTGAAAATCAAAATGTAAACAAAGAAAAATGCAGATCAATAAGAGTGGTGGATTGGGTTCCAATAACTTTCTTTTTGGGGACCTGAATTTGAAGCAAAGAAATAGAAAGAAAATGTGCAATGCAATTGTTAGAGAGAAAAGGGTAAGAGATAAATTGTTTTCTACCAGAGATGGTGGCCAGAGATTAAGTGTTAGAGAATAGTGAAATTGAATGTTAATATTGAAGTGGATGTTGGCCAGAGATTAAGTTTTGGGGAAATGGAATTCTATAATCACAAGTTTGAGAACTCTTTAATGCTATTTATGTCACTTTGATTCCCAAAAAAAAAAGAAAAGAAAAGTGGTGGTGTCAGTATTAATGATTTTCACCATATTACCTTGGAAATGTCTATGTGCCTATGGTAAAGATGTTGGCTAATCTCTTTACTTCACCAAAAAAAAAAAAAAAAAGTGTTCATGGATCACTTAAATGTTGAAGATTGGCAAATCCCTTATTTCATGTTTATTGCCAATGAATGTCTTGATAGAAAACTTGATAGCAGTGTTTTTGGAGTAATTGCCTAATTGGTAAGCTGGACACAGAAATGATATATGATCATTTTAACCATTGATATTTCATATATCTATTAGAAATACTTGATTTTGGTGAAAATGGAGGAAGTGCGTTTGGATTTCTATTAGGAAAATATGGTACTCTATCAAGTTTAACAAAAGCAAGTTGAAGGAGGAAGCATCACTCTTATCGAAAATACATTATCTAGTCTACCAATGTATTTCTTAAAAAAAAATTATGTATTTCTTTCAAATTTTTTTATAAGTATATTTTATTTCAATTTTGACGATCCCTATTCATGTTGCTAATAGATCAAAAATTAATAAGAGAACTTAAGGGGGCTTGGGTGAACCTAACAACCTTCATTTAGTGGACTATGGGTTGGTGCATTCCTCATTAAACTTGGGAGGATTGTGCTGCATAAGTTTAGTACATTTAATCAACCTCTTCTAGGGAAATGATTGTAGGTTTTGAATAGAGAGGTATTGAGGCATCTCATTAAGTAAAATATGGAAATCATTCGGAGGGGGCAATAGATGCAGCCAGGGAGTCACATTGGGTAGGTGTATGGCAGAGTACTAATGGATGTTGAATTTTTTTTTTTTTTCCCTCAATATAGCCATTTTTTATCAGTATTGTATGTGCAACGGTAGCTTTGAATTAGTTGACCATCTTATAAGTCCGATTTCAGCACTTACGATCTCTTTTAACAGATTATTAAACAATCTAATACCCATACCACCCATGAACTTCCGAGCTTCAATAGGAACTCTATCAAACCACATAACTTTTCTGATTTTCATCTTCCTTAATGTGTCCTTCAACTGTCCCAATTCTTCATTCGAACCTATGATTTCAATAGATATAATACGTTCTCCCCAATTTCTTGCATGAATTAAATAAAAAATATTGTCAAAATAGCTTCTTCAATTTTCTTTATTCTCCTCTTCCTTTACTAAAACCATTTGATTTCCCATCTTTGATACACTTGACATGACCCTAGTACACATGGAGTGAACAAGGGAACTTTCTTTTCCCTTCCCTTACGTACTTATAAAATACTTCCCATCTATCCTTGTTCCTAACATGCTAAAAAGCCTTAAATTTAGCCTGTAGAATCTCCTTTTTTGCTCCCTTCTTCACCACATTGTATTTTGCATAAGCCTTCCTAATTTATGCGTGTAGTAAACTTAAATAATTATCTCACTTTACCAAATTGTTGTCTAAACCTCTTCATTCTAACACAAAAACTTCTTGGATGATGGCATGCATCCTATAGATTCTACAAGTACATCTTTGGCCACTCTTATAGTACAGCAAACTGTTTCATTCCAAATTTTATAAACATTTTATTATATATGTATCCCAAATTTTATAAACATGTTCACCCAAGTCCTCATTGCCTTCTTAAACCATTCTGTTTTTATGCAGAACTAACTTATCTCATTCAACTTCGAGCACCTAATTCTTGTGTTTCCCCCACCTTTATCCATTCTTTTCCATCAATACAAACATCAAGCGTCACCAACCCATATTGTGTGGTTACGCCTTCTTTTGATATTACTTTAAAATCTTTATAACATCCCCTATCAACCCTTGGAATAACAATTAAATTTACCGAACTAATGTTTGAATCCATGTTAAAGGTAAGTGTGACTCCCTCCTCTTCAACCAAGTTTTCATCCATATGAAATCAAGATATATATATATATATATATATTCAATGGAGAAGAAAAGCAATGCAGTTTTTGTAATTTTTTAAGATACTTTTGTGTTCATCATAGTGAGTATTTTCATCAATAAAACTACTATTACTTATCCAAAAAAAAAAAAGCAAAACAAAACAAAAAAAACAACGCAACCACCGTTCACGGGTAGTGTACAAGGTTCATTACAGAGTCACTGAAAAATACATTTGTCCAAAAAATCCAGCATAGTAGAGAATGAAGACTGCTTAAAGCACCTCATGTCTTATTTTATATCCCTGCCCTCCATGTACTCTTTCAATTCGCCAACCATCTATCACAACATGATCATTAAAGCCTCCTCCAATAAAATCCTTCTCCCTATTTGATGTCCTTTGAATAAACTCTTTCTTAATGGATTCTTCAAAACCTATTTACTGAAGCGGTTGAATGGGTTTTAAGGAATAATGGATGTTAACGAAAGACTCAATTCACTCCAGTTCTCAATCATTAAATTGAAAACTAAAACTAATATTCCACAATGGACTTCCTCCTCCACTGGTTGTTCCAAACAAGAACTTACCAAGAGCTATAATTTACACTCCATCCATATTGAAGGGAAATGTTTTCTGAAGTTTTGATATTTTGGTATGGCAAAACACAAGTCAACAAAAAATAAGTCCAATAGTAGGGAAAATGTTTTCAACATTGTTACACGCTCAATAGACCACAAAAGTAAACTTCACACCAACAGAAAAAATAATTATTAAAAAAAAAAAAAACCTCTTCAATGGGAACTTACCTCTCATCACCCCCATTCTCTCTCTCTAGAATTATTTTGATAAATGAAACTTTTTGTTCATAGAATTATTTGAAATTACAAGAAATATATACGATTTTCCATGCAAGCCAATTTCCTGGCTCATTTTCATGGTCGCAACCAAACATAGTTAAATGAGTCAGTTTTCCACAAAAGGAGTCGTTTTCCAAAAGACTTTCCATTGAAACAAATGAAGTGGCAGTGCTGGATTTCTAAGAAATCCTGAATTAAATTGGTATCAAAGCCCTCTACAAATTTTGTCCAATGGCATTGTCCTGACACAAAACTATATTGATTTTTCCAATACAATTGCCAACCCTTGGGGCCAAAACTTATCCAAAAAAACTAATTAATGCCAATACTATTTTTTAACGTCTTAACAGACATTCAATCACCCTCCCGAAGTTTTATTTTGTGACTTAATATTACAATAATTCATATGGCTTTGGATATCTCTTTTGTTCTTATATGTGGGAATTAAAGTGCTTTTGCTCCACACTGTACACGGCTACACCCCTTATGTTTCATTAAAGAAATATTTACTTATGGAAAAGGTATTTTTCCTCCACTCGTCAGGCCTTTTTTAGCATTTAAAATCCCAATTAAAAATTAATCGACTATCCTATGCCCATACCACCCAAGACTTTAATAAAAATTCCAGTATTCCACCAAACCCCATAAATTTTCTGACTTCCATCTTCCTTAACCTGTCCAACCATTTTGATTCTTCATACAAACCTATGTTCTATCCTCAATAGAGTTATTAAGTTCTATGCATTACCTTGCATTAATTCCATTTCTTTTACCTATCAAAGAGATATTCAGTCATGCTGAACACTAAGTACTTTTTCATTGATTCCAAAGAATAAGCGGTCTTGTTCATGAAAACTGAACAACCCATTCACGTAACCGACTAGCATAAAATGGGGATACGACGAGTGGTTAGTGGAACTCAAGCTGTTGAATTTGCTCAAATGAGGAGTCATTGTTATCGTGAAACAATTTGTAGTGCTCTATATTGGGTCTAGAAGTGCAGTGCCTAACAATTAGTTTGTTGAATTGGGGGAAAGTGAGAGTGATTGAGTGAGGTGGGATTGATGAAATTAGGGTTTGCGATTAGAGAATTCCATGATTTTGAAACGCACCTGAATCGAATTAGGGATTTGACTGGTACTCTCTGCAATATCTCCAGCACACTTCCTCTGGGAGATAGTCTGACATGATATAAAGTTTCAAGCTTTTGGGAAATTTCAATTTGAAAGAATGGCGTAATAGATGGAGATGAAATTGCATTGCTTTGTAGACATACAATTCGTTAATAAGAATTGCCAAATAAATTTTTAAAAAATTTCCTTTTTTAATTTAATTTAAAAATGAAAAACTTGTGAAAAATGTTCAGGGCGAATTACAATAACCCAACCGTTTTCACTTTGCTGCACTTTACCCGTATGAAATTATCTCTATTATCCCACCTTTTAAGGGTAAATATATCTTTTTGTTCTATTCTCTAAAAAACCAAGGGAAAAAAAACATAAAAAATCTGGAGAAAACATATCCAAAATGCTTTTGCTATATGTTTTCATAGTCACCCTATAGTTTTTTATTTATTTATTATATTTATTTATTTTTATTTATTTATTTATATTATTATTATAAATTAATGTAAATTTGAAAACCTAACCATTAATTTTATATTCATTATATTTTTAAAATGCATGTCAAATTTAAATGTTATTTACTACTTGAAATTTAAATATTTAATTGATGACACTAGACTTATTACACGTGCTTTGCGCGTGGAATAATGCTTCTTATTTATATTTGGTTTAGTATTATAATGTTTAAAAGTGGCATATAAAAATGTTTTTTTTTTTTAATAAGAAAGAGGTAAGGTAATGTAGAATAATTTAAAAATGAGATAGAAAACTGTAAAAAGTTGAAACCCAATGAGACATTTGAATTTATTGATTGTGATAAGAATAATATGATATGGATGAGAATTTGTGATAACTGTATAGAATTTAGATAACAAAATTTTGGAATGTTTTAAAGAATTAAAAAAAAAACCCTAGAAATTTCGAGATAAGAATGAGTAGTTTTTATGTGAAGTAGTGTTTATTTTTTATTTTTTATTTTTTTGAAGAAGTAATTTTTTTTTTTCTTATGAAGATAATTAAAGTATTTGAATTCAGATAGATAAACAATATAGATAGGAATTAGATATTATAATACAAATAGTTGATGAGGGTAACCAGTTTTTTTCTTTTTCTTTTTCTTTTTCTTTCCTTTTGTACGTGAGATAGTATTATTGTTTTAACATTTTTTGTAGGAAATAAAAAATTAAATTAAAGAGTATGTTATTTTCAGAATTTGTATGAGGATATTTTGGTAAACCAAAACTGAAAACGAAACAAGGGAATCCTCTATTAATAATATAGAAGATAGATAACTATTAACCTTTGATTTATTGAAATTTGCAAGTATGGGATTATAATAAAAACATGTAATCCCAACAGTTATATTTTCAAAAATTCTATTCAACAAAAAGATATAGAAGCTTGAATAGTTTTTCTCCAAATTAGGTTTTTTTTTTTAAAAAAATAGTAGAACCTTTCTCTTATCAAATTAGTAATTTTTTTTTAGATAGTTACAACTCTTTTCGTCATAGAACTTCCAAGTATTTTGTGTAAAAAGAATATTAATTAAGTTACAAGACTCTTGGCAAATGATTGAAATTAAAAGGACTTTTAACAAAAAATTGAGGCAAGCACAAGATTAAAATATGAACATAAATATGAGATGAGATTGGAGATGAAGCCATTTAATGTTACGTAACTAATAGGAATGAACAATTGATATGACAAATTATATCAACATTAAGCTAAAGTCCAAAATTGTAAACTTTTTTTTTTTTTTGATAAATCCAAAATTGTAAACTTAAGGTCAATTTGGTAGGAGTTTTTTTTTGTTTTCAAACAGTATGATAATAATTTTCAAAAAATTGAAATTAAAACTAGGTTTTAATTAATTTTTATATTATACGTGTTTGGCTCCTATTTTTAAGAACAATTTCAAAAAAAAAAAAAAAAAAAAGTTGGGAGACCATTTCCATTTTTGAGATTTTTTAAATAAAATAATTTACAAAAGTAAGAATACTCTTTANATAATGGGTTTGATTGAAATTTGTAATTTTGCCAATGAGTTTAGTTTGCTTTTTAGCCCAAAGTTAGGTTTGAGTAGTTAGTGGAAGCTAACTCATCTTTTTTTTAACAGTTGTCATGTTTTTATTGGTTGGTAGGGCTTGAGAGGACCAAGTCAGCAGTCCTCCCGTAGGTTCTAATAATTTCTCTGGAATTAGTAATAGTTTAGGAAGGTAAGTGTGCATCTGCATAATTTAGAGGGCTAAGTGTAACATGAGATATAGTTTAGAGGGTAAAGTATAATTTTCCAAAAAAACACTTTCCAAGTTTGGAAAAAGAACCTCTCTCTCTCTCTCTCTCTCTCTCTCTCTCTCTCTCTCTCTCTCTCCTATTTAACTATTTCAATGCCAAAAATGGTATAGGCTTCATTCATTTCCTTCGCATACAACTTTTCAAGTTTCAAGGCTTGCTTATTTTCTTCCTTTTCCTTTATGGCCTTTTAAGAGTCAAGGATGAAATAGATTAAAGGTTGTGTTGTGTTAGAGTTTGCTTTAATTACTCTTTTTTTTTTTTTTTGGAACTAGCTTTAATTACTCTTCTTTCTTTAATAAAAAATAATAATAATTTCCTTTCTATTTATTTATTTTTTTAAGAAACAAACACACACAAAGGAGATGGACAAAAATTCTAATACAATGCCCTTTCAACTTAATTTGATATGAATTGATCAATATTTTGTTTGAGAGGGTCATGGTTCAATTCCATATGGTATGAGTTAGAAAATTTTTAAGGCTTGGATTTCTCCATAAACCAGCTAGGGATGCATTTATTCCCAAGTACTAGAGCTTGGAATTTAGATTCATCATTCATGCTCTGGTAGCCTTTTTAAAAAAAATTTAAAAAAAAAAAAAAAAAAAAAAAAAAAAGTTGGGAGACCATTTCCATTTTTGAGATTTTTTTAAATAAAAAATAATTTACAAAAGTAAGAAATTACTCTTTTTATTTTATTTTATTTTAATAATGATAAAAGAATAGAGTTCATGTATTTTTTTTTTAGAGATATGCTATGTTCACAACAAATCTTAAGTGGTTGGTTGTTATGGATGGAAAAAAAGTAATTCAAGTTGTGAATTCAAATCTATATAATAATAATAATAATATAAAGGAGTATTAGAATCAGTTGGGATAATATTCTTTAGTTTGTGTTTTAAGGTGGGGAATGTCACCCATGTAAGGATTTGGCATGTATTTGTGGTAGGAAGCATTCTATAGAAAAAGTTACACCTTGATTTATACGCATGTTCAATGGACAAGAATTTCTCAGTTCATTTAAGGTTTTTATATTTAGTATTAAATTACCGATTGTCTCAAAAGTTTAAATTATTAGGATATAGACTTACAAGAATTCAAGATCTCCTGCTCTAATATTATGCTAAATTACTAATTATTCTAAAAATTTAAATTATTGAGATATGATAAATTTAATTATTTAATCATATACTTTTAAATTTCGTCTAAGTATGCACGATGTAACTATATATTGTGAAAATATATTGTGAAAAGAGCAAAATAGTCATACTTTATACTATACATAAAAATCACAAGCTCAATTGGAATCAGTGCTCATTCATACTTTTTCTAATTACTCTTATGCATGGAGTCTTTCTAGTAGCATTTCTAGTTAGATTTCACATAATGACTTCATTCTTGTGCATAATTCTTTTGTAATTCTTTTAGGTTTCGTTGTGTTCATCATTGTGAATATGAAGTAATCTTGTCTTTTAATAAAATTTCTTTACCTATAGAAAAATTCAAATTGCCCAAAACTTAGAGGGTCCTTTACATTTAACTTTTAAGTCTAAAATTTGAAATTATCCTTTCCAAACAAAGAAAACTTGGCAAAGAGACAGGCGAGGAGAAAAAAATCTTGACCGAAGGAACTACTACTGCCATATTACATGACTGCATCCTTCAATACTTCTATGTAGTGTTATTACCTGCAACACAAATGACAAATGACGATCATGAAAGATATTAATCTTCAATCTATACAATCATTCAAAAAAAACCAACCATACTCCAAAATCACATCACCAACAATCGCATTACCAACACAACAATTGAAGACAAAAATTGTGTCACATTACAAACCATATCTCATAATCACTTCAAAACTATAGTCACATTACCGATAATGTAATAAATTATAACAAACCATAAATCAAGCACTATCCAAGAAGTTTCAATTTTATGGTACCAAGAATCCAACAACCAATGAGTCCCAATCAATTCTTCAACAAATAAAGATATAGCAAAACACCCAAATCAAATCAATAATCCTATAAAGGGCATTATCAACCATCCTCCACGAACATAGTCGACAAGCTGTGTCCAATAATAAGCCATAACAAACTACAAACCAAGTGTTGTCCAAGAAGTGCCAATTTTACAGTACCAAGAAAAAATCAACCAATCAATTCTTCAACAAATAAAGATATAGCAAAACACCCAAATCAAATCAATAATCCTATAAAGGGCATTATCAACCATCCTCCACGAACATAGTCGACAAGCTGTGTCCAATAATAAGCCATAACAAACTACAAACCAAGTGTTGTCCAAGAAGTGCCAATTTTACAGTACCAAGAAAAAATCAACCAATCAATTCTTCAACAAATAAAGATATAACAAAACACCCAAATCAAATCAATAATCCTATAAAGAGCCAACACAAATTCTCTCGCATCATCAACCATACTCCAACTTTTTTTTAATAAGTAATAAGTTTTATTGGTATCAAAAAGGGACACCCTAGTACACAAGGAGTGTACAAGGGGTCAACAATCAAGTACAAAAATTACAAGAATCAAGAAAATCAAGGAAAGAGGTGAATGATTGGTTTTGCAAAGCAACCAACTAATCCAATAAAATTCTAAAGAAAAATAACTTGAGGTCTGGTATAGATCTCTCATTATCTTCAAAACACTAACTATTTCTTTCCCTCCAAAGACACCGCATTAAACAATGGGGGGCAATTAACCATATATGACCATTTCGATGACAACCACCATACTCCATAAACATAGTCGACATGTAGAAAGTATTTGTGTAGATGATAGTTTTGGTAAATAACTAAGCAATAAAAATTCACATTGTTACAGCACTAATTCTTTTCTTTTCTTTCCCTTATGGAACACACATAATGAGAGAGATTGCTTCACATAAGTTCTAACTATCTAATGGGGTAGAATGGGAACCATTAAAGGGAAGAGAGAAAATCATTAAACCTATCCAAGAAAACCATGAAAGGGCAATGCCAGGCTCTATGGCAGGGTTGTTAAATTGTTGGAGTCACTGGCTTGGAAACTGTAGTTCAAATATTTGGATTTGATTCCTGGCTATTTGTTGTGGACTTTATGGATGAAACGAAATTGTCGCTCCTTTAAGGATACTGAGAAGAAGCTGGTTGAGTTAAAAGATTTGTGCCAGCATAGTCTTTTTGATTGGTCTTGATGTTGGGGTTTTATGGATTGTTCCTCTCTTATAGAGTTTAATTTTTTCTCTTACAATAGCCTCTTGATTTCTTTTCTATTTTTGCTTTTTTGTGTTCATCATCATGAACACTTTGTATTTTCCTTTTCTTTTTTTTTTCTTTTTTTTTTTTTCATCAATTACTCTTATTACCCATCAAAAAACAGGAAACATAACAACAGTTCTCTAACATGGTTCAAGAAAACATAAAAATATAATCTATAAGACATATACTACATCTCCATCATATCAGTTCTCTAACATGGTTAAGGAAACATAAAAATACAATCTATAAGATATATATACTACATCTCCATCATATCAATAGGTTTTTTTTTTTTTTGACAAGTAAAAAAAAAAAAAATGTATACTTGTGTTTGACTAGTTTGTGTGTTATAGTAGATTCCAGAATCTTTTTATAAAAAAATTAATTAAATTGCTTTCCTTTTTAGCACAGAATTCCAATTCCTCTAGAAGTTGAATGAAAGAGTCCAATTAATAGCTTTGGTTCTTTTTGAGGGTGTGGTTACTTTCTTTAATTATGTCCAATTGCCTAAAGAAACCTATGTTGTGATTGCTTACACTTACGTCATCTTCCTTTATTTATTTATTTATTTATTTTTTTTTTATTTTTTTTATCTAAGGCTGTGTTTGTTTCGACTTCAAACTACTTCCGGAAAACCATTTCCGTAAAATTTGGGTGTTTGGCTACTTAGGAAAATTCGGTCAACTGAAAATAATTTCACCTTTGACTGAAAAATACCCCTCCCCAGGCGGAAATCCATTTCACCTTTTATTTTCACTTCAAATGACATTTTCCGGAAATTGACAAACAAAGAGCATGAACTCACGAACCAAGCCCAGTCGCACGAACCCACGAAACAGAGAGCACGAACCCATGAAACAATGCCATCGCCGAGCCAAGCCTAGCGCCCATCGCACCTCGCCATCGCACCGGTCTCGCACCTCGCCGTCGCACCGCGCCGATCAATCAAAGGAAATCGCAGCACCGCGCCGATCGCTCCAACCTCGTCGTCGACCCAGACCCATCGCCTCCTCGATCGCGCCATCGCTCCAACGCCGCTCGACCCAGACCCAGACCCTCGATCGCGCCATCGCACCTTGAGCTCTCTCTTCCTCGATCTCTCAGTTGTTTTTTTTTTTTTTTTTTTTTTTTTTTAATTTGATTGTTGTTTTTTTTTTTTTTTGATGAACTGATTGTTGTTGTGATTGTTGTTGCCGGAATTTGCTGTTGTTGTTGTTGTTGTTGTTGTTGTGTTGTTGCCGGAATTTGCTGTCGGAAAATAGCATTTTCCTAATAGAACCAAACACATGAAAATATTTTCCACAACAATTTTCATAATTCAACCAAACACTTAAAAATATTTTCCTTTTTCGGAAAATAACATTTCCGGAAAATATGTATTTTCCGGAAAACGTTTTACACGAAACAAACACAGCCTAATATACCATAAAGGGGTCCCAATTACAATCCTATTCTATATTTATAATTTTATTCCAAAGTCTTCTCTGCAAAACCATAATCAATTTTCCATTGATAAGCCAAAAAAATTATTGTGGAAGTAATACAAGGTCCAATTTACCCTCCTTGCCCCATTAATGTCAATTATCTTTCCACATCAACAAACAACCAAAGTGAATCAATAGACTGCAGTCAACTTCATATAATTCAGCTAAACAAAATAATACTTAATTTTTGGGCAAATAGCACTTATGGTCCTTAAAGTTTCTCCTAGTTTTCAGTTTCGACCTTAGATTTTTAAAATAATTAAAAATTTGAAAAATAATCCAATTTGGTCATTTTTTTTAGAGAGTTTCAACGTATAGCGTCCGCTCCAATTTGGTCATTTAAAGTTTTCTCCATTATTCCATTTTCTTTCTTTTTATTATCCTTGTATTTTCCCAACATAAGAATAGAGAACTATACAACAAATTCAAGTTCAGAAAAGTTGACAATCTTATCCCCTTGTTTTGTTCCATGTCAATACCACGAAGCAATTATAAGCCATCATGGTAGTCACATACTCACATGGCACTTGTAATCCACCTAGATTACCAGTTTATAATTTTTAAACCGTTTTAGAAACTTTTTTTTTTAATCATAAACATGCCCAATCAGTCAATTAGATGAAATGTTAGTGTCCAGATTAGCACGTAGACCAAATTATCTCATTCTAAAAAATTTAAGGATTCTATTACTATTTTAAAAACTCTAGCTAAACAGGAAAAATGAGGCAAAATTTAATGACCAAAAGTGGCTTTTGCTCATTAATTTTTATTTATTTATTACATTTTAAAAATATACCCTAAGGTTGTCACTAGGGTCACCTATCAATGCAATTCCCGCACTCAATACAACATAACACATTTAATCCATAAAATACGCTAACAAAACTCGACTCTACCTATAGTTACATGGTTACAGCAGCTTATGTTTGGCCTAATCCCTTACTTTATTGACTTTACGTTGATGTAAAACAGTATGTTATGTACACAACACAGTATCAGAAGGCAACGGCTGATCATAGCAGACATATTTTAGCGTGCCTAATGAAATGGAAAGTGAAACAATTTTTCATACAGAATATGAATTGGCTGTGACAATTTCAGAATACAGAAAAAGATAATAAATTCAGTCTTCATTTACATTTACCATTTCGTTCTTGCAAATGACTCATCCCATCATCAACCAAAACCACAAAATCATATTTACCAATTGGATATTATAAATGTATGCCCTAGGGGTACACAATAGTAAACCAATTTTAGAAAAAATTTATCGAAAATTGAAAAAATTTTAACAATTTTTTTAATTTTAAATAAAACTTTTTAAAAAATAAATTTATTAATATATATCTTAAGGATACATATTAACCAGACTCTTAACCATTTTGACCACTCTTTAGAGCATCTTCTTCCACCACAATGGGATTTTGGCTACCATCAGACCTCTGTTATTCGAGGGCTATCCCTCAATATTTAATGTGGACTATTTGGCAATAAATAGGGGTACTTTGAGGGACAGAGAGTACATCATTCCAGTTGAAATTGTTTTCGCTGTGACTGTTGTATGATTGGATGGCTGCCTTGAGTAGGCTGTCTTTTCCCTTTTTCGAGGATTTTGTGGACCATATGTTATTTTTGTTAGACTCCCTTTTGTACACTACCTGTGTATGGGTCTCTTTTTTTTTTTTTAATAAAATTTTGCTCAGAGTTAAATTGAATACAATTTATTTTTGCTGAAATTAAAAATTAAAAATATTATAGTAAAATAATTTTTAAATGTGTGAATAGTATTGTAGGACTAATTTTTAATATTTTTAACCTGAAGAAATGATATGTCTATAACATTTTTACAACATTTTTACAACAAATCCTAAGTGGCAGGTTGTTACTGGTTGTTATTATTAGGAAAAAAAAGTAATCTTAGTGTTAGTTTCAAATTTGAACCAATAATAACTAACCACTTGTGATTTATTATAAAAATAGTGTAAAAATATTGCAAAATTCTTTTAACCTGTAAACAATGCAAAATAGTGCATAAACCGTGTTCAAAAGTATATGAATAGTACTCTTGTCCCCTAAAGAGGGAAAAAAAAAGAAGTAAAATGCAAAACGTGGATTTCATCCGGATCCAAACACTTACTAAATTACCTATAAAAAAAAGTCAAAAAAAATTATGACCACTCTTTATATCCATTCAAGAACAAATTAAATCCAAAAGCCATGTATTGAGGTTTGAAACTTAACATTTAAGTATAGCAACACAAAAATATCTAGTATATACCAAGAATAAAATAGAATTTAGGAATGTAAATGCTGAAATTTTGAGTTGAATTCTTGAATCGAGCCTTTTTACTTGCACTTTCTCTTCTTGCTCACTTTCCGCTTGGAAAATGCATCATTTGGTTTGTCAAGCAAGAAAAGATTCTCCACATAATTATCAGCAGAAGAATAACCTGGGCTTCTATAATACCCCAAATTCTTCACTCGTTGGCTCTCAAGGTCATATGAACAGAGCTCCCAACCACCTGATAGTTCGTACTGCACTAATAAATGACCATTCTTCCGGAAACCTAACACTCTACAGAATTGCGTTTTGAGGTCAATCGTGAACAGTTCAGTCCAAGAATCAACAACGCCATACTCTTTCATCCCTAAAACAGAACAACGCTCGCCCATATACTCGTGGCATATTAGAGAAAGCAATCCCTTGAATACCAAGATAACAATATCAGCCTCAAATTTGAAATTACCATTTGGCAAGGATATCACGCGGAAAACCTCATCACCCAAATCAAATGACAAAAGTATTGAACCGAGGGCATCAAACCGATCTGCAGCAAAACAAACAGCTCCATTTAAAGAAACTGCTGTTGATAGGAAATCATCCCTGATATAAACCCAAGGCGGATACGAGTCCCCACCACTCGTTATTCTCCAAGATCCCTCGTTAACAGAGTAAACCTCAACCACAGGTTTTTTGGTGCTAAGATATTTATATTGAAATGCAATTCTCACCAGCTTATAATCATTGGTACTCGAATCAAATCCAAACGCTAGATCAGATGCAAAGTCGTCCGTAACGGAAGGGTTGGGAAGGGCAATAAATTTTCTAATACAGGGATTCCAAACAATATAGCGGCCTGGACCACATGATTCATAAAGGCAAAACAATCCATTAACGTAACCGACTAATTTAAAATTGCGACCAAAACTATTCAGAAACTCAAGTTCTTGAATTTGTTCAGATGACAAGTCATTATTGTCATTGACATCCGAATACTTAACAATTAATTTGTTGGAATTGGAGTGTGATCGAGTGAGACTGGAATTGATGAAGGCAGGACTTGTGAGTTGTGATTAGAGAGTTCCATGATTTGGATACGTACCTGAATCGGATTAGGGATTTCACGGGTAGTCTATGCAGGATGTCCAGCAACACATCGCGCGGCGGATACTCCGTCATTCCGTATCTTTCTTTTTTCTCTTTTTTTCTCGGCTTTACCGAATTTAGAGTGTCGAGAAAATTTTCAATTTGAAGCACTTGTTGTGTGCCATGTGGGTTGTTGTGCATGTGGCTTTTATTTGGATTGCTAAAGTCGGTTTGGCTTTATCCTAGTGATAGTAGAAAACAACTTGGTTTTGGTTTCGTGCACAGTAATATAGGAATTCAAGTCCTAGTTCGTTTAGTACTTCTGTTACATATATATATATATATATATATTAGACTAGTGCAAATACAATAGGTTGCTTTATTATTTGTGTGAAAGAGTTAATGATGTATTTAGGGCTTGGGTATTGTGAGAGTACTTGTGTGCTACTATTGTAATCTCCTTATTTTATTGTAGAACTTTCTTTGTTGCGCCTATGGATGCAGGCAAGTGTCGAACCATGTAAATCCTTATGTCTATTATTTTCTTCTCTCTTCTTTAATCTTGCGTTTAGTGGGCGTATTTTCACAATAGTCTTGTGACAGACAATTAAATTTCACTGACAAAAATTATATTTTTTTCCTTAAAAAAATTTGAAATAGTATGTGTGTTGTAGGCAAGGTTTTCAAACCCGGACCGTTCATTGAACCATAAAAGGAAGAGGTTCAAGGTTGTTGAGGTTGAACCGGGTCGAACCGTGATGACGTCATAATTAATTTAATAATTAATTAAAGCCTAAATATAGATATTAAATTTATAAAACTAGCAAAATTGACTAATATGTCTATATATGTGAGGGAAATTTAATGATTTTCAAGCATATATTTAATAATTAAATAAGAAAGTTAATAAAATAAAATAATAACCATGAAAACATTAAAATTTATGATTAATTTTTGAAGTAAAGTTNATCCTCATCCATTCTTATTTCCTCGAAACTGGTAGTGAGCCTTTAGAGCCTAGAGTTTTTAACAGCTTTAGTGCCCTCGTAAGTGTTTTGAAGAATAGTCCATGCTTCCTTGGCATTGTCGGTGGAAAAGATCTTCTTGAATTCTTCATTTGTCACAGCACTAAACAGAGCATTCGGTGCTCTACTGTTAAAGTTGGCCGCTTTAATCTTGGCATCATCCCACGTTATAGGTCGCTCTTCAGGTTTCTTCCAACCTACTTCAACTGCCATTTAAGGACAACAAAAAGGTTCTCATGTGCAATTTCTAGTATGCATAGTTAGTACTATCAAATAAAGGAGGGATAATCAAGGATTGCCCACAATCTATAATAATAGGGGTCAATGGATCACCCAACAATGACTAAAACCTAATTAGAGTGTGCCCACTTTGATACCACTTGTTGGGTTAAGATAACTTGACCTCGGTTAATTAATTCAATTATCCAAGTTGATTGATTAAGTTCAATTGCATACAAAATGTGTAGGCACCAACAAATCACCAAAAATACTAAGTGCAGCAAAAAATAAATTAGACACGGTGATTTGTTGACAAATGGGGAAAACTTTTCAAGGCAAAAACCCCATCGAATGATTTTAAGGTCACCACTCCAAAGAATACACTAATCAACAATCAAGTGGTTACAAGTATAAAGAATGTTACCAACTAATCTGGCCTATCCAGAAATACCAACCTACAGTTAAACCTTTGTTCCAATACCCAATTAGATTTGATCTTATAGTAGCCTTCTTTCATTTGATGCACAAACCTCCAATTTGTGACTAACCCTTTGCACAGATTCTAGTACATGACTAACTCCAGCAACTTGAACAGATGTTATTAACTGTAAAGCTTTTTACTTCATTAACAATGAAGATTAAGAAGCACTTGGTTACAAAATCCTATGACTAACTCCAGCAACTTGAACAGATGTTATTAACTGCAAAGCTTTTTACTTCATTAACAATGAAGATTAAGAAGCACTTGGTTACAAAATCCTATGACTAACTCCAGCAACTTGAACAGATGTTATTAACTGCAAAGCTTTTTACTTCATTAACAATGAAGATTAAGAAGCACTTGGTTACAAAATCCTATGGCGTATAAACGCAATAGCTTCACATAGAGAAAATAAGTCTCTTGGTCTCTGTATCCGTGTGTGACGGCCTTTAAAATAATCTTTATATATGTCTAGGGTTGTGAGAAAAGAAACCCCAAACAAATATACAAGACTGGGCCGAATTTCAAATCTGAAAATTTTGAAATCGTAATTCTCGATATATTGAGCTGCTGTCGAGCTATCTATCGAGCTTCATATTAAATCTCAATAGCAGGCATTTGTTGAGCTATTTGTCGAGACTTAATGAACAGTTTTTCTTCACTTGTTTCTTGGACCAATCTTTATGTCTTTAATACTTGACTTGAACAACATGCTTCTTGAAGTACTAAACACATCTTAGATCTACCCAATTACAAATAAAGTGTATTTTGTCCAAGGATTTGCCAATTACAATAAATTATGACCCTAACATAGAATATTGTGTGTATGAACACCTGAGTAATATATAAAGCTGACATTAATAGACCCTGCTATTTATTGATAGAAATCTCAGTCGTACTTGATTTGATCAATAGTATCATTGTTATTGCTTATTCCTATGAATCAAAATCACACCTAGGGAAAAAAAGATTTAGCTCATGTTGATTATAAAAAAGCAATGACAGCAAATTTTGATGATTTTTATGAGGCACATATTGAAGCCTTGAAAAACAAAACGTAGAACTAGCATGCAATAAAAATGTAAAGGCTAAGACCTTTGTGGAAGGGGGCTTGGTCTGGAAATCATTCATACCTTTTGGATGGAATACATGTTTTATGCATGCACATTCATCTTTCTTTGAAACCAATTATTTTTTCCTTTTTAGTTAAACCATGTGTGATTTTCCATTTCGAAAATGGGATAATCTTTTATCAACGGGGTCAGAGGATGAATAGGTACACATTTTCACAACAAATCATAGGTGGTAAGTTGTTATTCGTTCTAATTTGAATCAACAGTTGAAATTATTTTTTTGTCTACCCATAACAACTAGTAATAATTTGCCACTTAAGATTTATTATGAAAGTATTGTAGAAGTAGCACTTCTCATTAATTAAACCTGTCAAAGATATTTCAATGCAATAATAGAATTTTCAATCTCTATCTTAAAACTTTAAAAGTCAACAATTCATATTTTTGCCTCCATATTTTAAGACCAACGTTTTCCAAAAGATAACATAATGATTTCACTGCTAAATTTCACAACATCCACAAAGATAATAAACCAACTAAACACTCAAATAACCCAAATAAACTAAATAAAGGATTTATTAACCACAACATGTTAGAAAACCAAACTCCTCCTTTATTTTGGGGGTCCATAGAAAACCTTAATCGGCCACCCGTTGTACAGATCCCTAATCCACTTATTAAATAAGATAACTCCCCCAAAACCAAAATCCATACTCATAAATAATGGTTTAAAGTCTTCACTTAATTGACGTTCAAGTTTGGTGTAGTATTTGAATTACCAGAAGACATCCCGGAGTGTGGAATAGGCTGAATGAGTAACGATAATATACTATCTTTAGTTTCTCTGTCTGCAACATCGAACCCATCTCCATATTGGTACATGAAATGACCCATCCTTACAAGGTTCATTGCAATTTCAATAAATGTTTGACAGAATGGAGAACTTGCAACTCTCTCTTCATTCAACTTCTTCCATGCTGTACTAATCAAAGACTTCACATACTCACGAGCGTCTTTTTCACTAGCACCAGTTTCATTCATGTAACATTGGATTGATTTTGGAACATCACCTCTTTTTAATTCATTCTAAGTTTCCAAAGAAAAAAGAAAAAGAAAAAGAAAACATTGTTAGGCTATGCTTGTGTGAAGTAGTTGAAAGCATTCTTAATGAAACTATTAGGATAGTGTGATTAGCATACCGCAGATGTTCCAAGATCATCTGTAAGTCGTAGAATCATTGATGACCAATAGAATATTTTGGGGTACTCTTCCAAGCAATCCAAGGCTTCCTTCGTTATTGGATTGGTGACCATAAAGTAAGCATGCATTAGTATAACTGGTGCTGCTATTGAAATCCACGCATTCTCAAGGTATACTTTAAGGCTTGGTATATATCCGTTGTAGTACCACTTGGCCTCCAACAAATAAGATTTACATAAATCTGACCACTGAAACAATTAAATAGGACCATGAATTAGAGGAATTAAAACCATCATGTATTTAGGAGAAAATGTTAACAATAAACAATGATGGATTTAGAAGTCAAATCAAGTCAATACCGCTTTTTTAAGGTATCGAATGATATGGAATCCTTGTTCCTTAAGGAGATCAAAAGCCATTTCATTAACAAAGTTGTAGACAATGAGGAAACATATCTTCATATAATCTGGAAGCTGATCCATTGCATTGATATCCCATCTGGAGTCACACAAAAAATGAAAGAGTAATTTTTTAGTTTTTATGTCAAAGGGGATGAGGCGTAATGCACTAATGTGATTTATACATACCTCTCAATGGCATCTGTGAAGAGCTTGAGTTCATCCAAAGTTCCATATACGTCATAAACATCATCTACTATCGTTATCAGTGAACCCACCCTTGTTAAATTTATCCTACAACAACCAAACTGAGGTTGATCTATCATACCAATTGACCAGAAGAAAAGCTCCATTAGCCTATCCCTTGCAAAAGTCAAATTTTCTCCAAGCCTAGTGTTCTTCCACCACCTTTTTATGGACAAAACAAGAAAATGTCAATTTTCTAAAATTAAAATTTAAGCTATAATAAACTTGATTATTTATTTTATGTTGCATGAGATTTGATTTTAATTTTAATATTCATCATTGTACACTTCAATAGTTCAATAGAGAATCTATATAGTCCTTCAAGGGTTGTCAATAACTAAGTAATTAACGTATTGATTATATGTCAGATGAAACTCAACTTAATGTGAGAAGTAATAAGTTTTTTTAACCTTGACACTTGTTTTAGATCTTCTTGGTGGATTGGTTGCACCATGTTGAAATCCATTTCTGCAAGCATAAGTAAGATAGGGTTCATGTCTTCTCTACTCCTATATTTATCAATAAACCGCCTTGTTTCAAACTTTATTACTCTCCAATGCAGTGGAAGCTCCAAGGCATAAGTCACCATAGCAGAAAGAGTTTTATCTTTATTCTGCTTAACATATTCTTGGAGGTGCTTGGTTGCGAAATTTCTCAATTCCTCCAACATATTCTCACTTTCTGTCAAAAGGAATGATGCTTCATACAAGGATAGTATACCCTTGGTTTCCTCACAAAGGCATGCCTTGAATTTCCCTCTCTCATCCTTGAAAATATTGAAAACTCCTGCAATGACCAACGCAATAATTATTAATTATATTATGGTAGTATGTACACTGTCAAATCCAAAAATAAACTCTTTACCTAAATGTACTCTTTCCATTTTAGGTGAACTCGCCGCGATTTCGCGCGTTATGCATGATAATTATTTTTATAGTGGTTTTATTAATTTTTTTTTTAACAATTTAAACTAATCTAATAATGAGTAATGTATTTCGTAATTATATTTTTATTTGTTAAAGGAAACAATCATAAATGTAATATAGGAACAATCCAAAATACCAAAAAAACGTAAACTAAAAAAAATTTAATAAAACTTAATAATTATTAATTGAACCAATATTAGGATAAAATTTTGATTTATAAGAAAAGTTCCCACCTAATGCTTTAGCATTAGTTTACCTTACAAAATACTTCACAATAAATTATTTATTACAATCTTTACTCACTTATGGCAGGAACCTTTTGAATACTTTTCCCATTGAGCACACCTACTAGGAAGCCAAGATTCTCTATGCAAGTAATGTTGCTTTTTCTCTTATTTCAAAATCCACTGCCTATGGTGGATCAACTCTATACCTTCGATAATGAGGCTCTGGAATCTAACAGCTACATAAGGAGACGACATCGTTTTTGAAACAAAACCTTTTTTTTTTTTTTGAGAAACAGGTGCAATACATTTAAATGGCTTTTATTAAATGTTATTGTTTGTATCGGTTGATATCATGTGGATTGAGGACATGTCACTGTTTCATTTGAAAATAAATAAGGACCGAACTAGACCGAATGGGACCGAACACACTCACAATCTCACCCTCTCCATCTCTCTCATTCATCACTGTTGCTCTGAGAGCCTCGATGCTGTGAAAGTCAGCATGGGTCCTAAGTTATTCTATAGCTACTTAATCACGCCATTCGTTAATTCATATTTCTTACTATTGTTTATTGCTTGAGATCTGCTGGAGATATTTATGATTTTCCTTTTTTGACTGTTTGTGTTACTGAGTGTGATTGCCATTTTTTTTTTTTTTTAGTTATTCTTACTTTACATGTCCGTTTACAATGTATGGAAATTACTGCAAATATTATGCTTCCTATCCACCAAATATCAAACTTTAAAATTAATGACCCGTGTGGTTTTTCCCTATTTGTCCTATTTTAAACTACTTCAAGACATGGGTGTCAACCTTTTCTTTTTGGATAAAAGCAACCATTTAGTGAAAGCCATAGTCTGTACTAATTTGTAAATGCCATAGTCAACTAGGAATACGTATCAAAGCCAAAAGGAAAAGGTAGCTGCAGTGAAGCATAAGGAAGTTGCAGTGAAGCAACTTGGAGATTCAACTAAGGCAGCTAAGGAATTAATTGCAGAACAAGTAGAGTTGAAGTCATCCAAGCAATTTGAACAAGAACAGCATTCAGGGACTCAAGCTTCAAGTTGCCAAGTGAAGAAAATGAAGTTACTGCATAAACGGCAGTGTAGCATTTGTTCTTTAAATGAAAGTTGTGCTTAACGGCCTGTAGTTTAACTTTTAGAGTTAGTTAGCCTTTATTTCACGCGTGTAGCTGATGTAGGACACAATTTACTATTTAATTATTGTAATTTATTATTTTTGGTATTTTTATGTAAAAAACGTTATTTTAAGTTTAGGTGATTTATTTCCTTGTTTTTTGGAGCATTTAATGCTTTTTAGGTCAAATTTGATTCCTGTTATGGTTAGGTATCAATTAGGAGTTATTTTAGATTATATTTTCTTGTTTGTCAAGTTTTAAGGAGCCCTTAAATAGGCCCCTAAGTCTGTAAACGTTTTTCATAGTTTATTATTAATAAAAATTCAGACTTGTGTCTATTGTATTCTCTGGTAAATTCCAGACCTATCACCTTGTGGATTCAAGGAACCCCTCGTGGACTCGAGGTTTACTACCCAGGAACTAACAGTTTAGTTTCTGTCCATCAAAGAGAGCATCGTGTGTGCTCTTCTTTAGGCTTCCGCGACATCAGTTGGTATCAGAGCCTTGACTTATCTTGGTCTGATGGCTAACCGGCGAGACGGTGACCACCACAACAATGACGATGGTAACGACGTCAACAACCCAGTCCTCACTAAGGCTGAGTTCCTTGATTTTCGTGATGAAAATCAACAATTTCGTGATGAAAATCAACAATTTCATGAAAAGAGTCAGAAAATTATGGGTGAAATCCAGCAAAAGATTGCTACTCTTCTTGCTAGGAAATCATCTTGCAACAACAATGTTCGATATATTCAAAGACGCACTCCTAACTACAAGAAAATTTCATTCTTTGACGGGGATATGTGTAAAATGGACTTTATTAACTGGCTTCTTGATTTAGAAGAGTATTTTAATAATCAACAATTTCATGAAAAGAGTCAGAAAATTATGGGTGAAATCCAGCAAAAGATTGCTACTCTTCTTGCTAGGAAATCATCTTGCAACAACAATGTTCGATATATTCAAAGACGCACTCCTAACTACAAGAAAATTTCATTCTTTGACGGGGATATGTGTAAAATGGACTTTATTAACTGGCTTCTTGATTTAGAAGAGTATTTTAATTTTTGGAAGATTTGTGATGAAGAAAAGGTGCGGCTTGCATCTAATAAATTAGACAATGAAGCAGAGGAATGGTGGGAAGACATTCAAATTCATAGAAAGCGGCGAGGTAAGCATCCAATCTGCTCTTGGCAAAGAATGAAAAAAGTACTAATTGACTTATGGTTTCCTAATGACTATTATGATATACTAGATTATACAAGTGTTGATTATAAATTTGTATATTCATATGAAAATCAATATGTTCACAACATGAAGGGTCAAAACCAAAATTATCACAGCCAAGTCCATGTATCTAGTAAAGGAAAGAGTTTGAGGGTTGAGAAGAAGCAACCTATTTCTAGAGAAACTTTTGAAGTGGTTAAAAAAGGTCAAGACTTACAACAAGTTGTTGAATTGAAACTTAAAAAGAAGATTGAGTTGATTGTGGAAGATCACAGAAATCAAGAGATTGTAAATATTGAGAATATTGTGGAAGATCCACTTGAGTTCAAAGGTGAGGACGAGTCCATCTCCCACAACCCCCAGGTTCTGATTGATTTATTGAAGACGACTACACAATATGTTGATTTTCTTGGAGTAGAAAATTTTAATTTCATTATCAACCCATTTTTGATTGATGTTGCAAATAAATTGAAAGTAGATGAGAAGAAATTTTACATTTTATGAAGAATTCAAGTTTCAGAGCCTAATCAAGTTATTAAAGCATTCAAAGTATTTGTTCTCTTGGCATGGAAGATTTCAGATTTCAAAGATGAACTCGAGGTCGAGTTTGTTTCAAGTGGAGGGGTCTGATGTAGGACACAATTTACTATTTAATTATTGTAATTTAATATTTTTGGTATTTTTATGTAAAAAACGTTGTTTTAGGTTTAGGTGATTTATTTCCTTGTTTTTAGGTGCATTTAATGCTTTTTAGGTCAAATTTGATTCTTGTTATGGTTAGGTATCAATTAGGAGTTATTTTAGATTATATTTTCTTGTCAGTTAAGTTTTAAGGAGCCCTTAAATAGGCCCTTAAGTCTGTAAACGTTTTTCATAGTTTATAATCAATAAAAATTCAGACTTGTGTCTTTTGTGTTTTCTGGTGGATTCCAGACCTATCACCTTGTAGATTCAAGGAACCCCTCGTGGATTCGAGTTTTACTACCTAGGAACTAACAGTTTAGTTTCTGCCCATCAAAGAAAGCATCGTGTGTGCTTCTCTTCAGGCTTCCGCGACATCAGTTGGTATCAGAGCCTTGACTTACCCTGGTCTGATTGCTAACCGACGAGACGGTAACCACCACCACAACAACGACGAATAACTTAGCGAGTATTACGTGACGTACAACAAGCACTCACAAATATCTACGCTAGGATGGCGCCATTGAAGAATGGAAACAATAGGGATAACTGCAGCGGAGACATAACTCACGGGCAACCTATTGGTAAGCAAATTTCATATAGGCCTTATAAGAGAATTGCAAGTTTTAATGGTTATTTTTTAAAAGAAGATTTTCTTGATTGGTTACTTGATCTAGAGGATTTATTTGACTATGAGAATATTTGTTATGAGAGAAAAGTTGGACTTGCTTTGTATAAACTTAGTAAGTATGCCTTACGTTGGTGGGAACAAGTACAATCTGATAGAATTCGACAAGGTAAAGATAAAATTAGATCGTGGCCAAGGATGAAAAAGATGCTTGCTATCAAATTTTATCCTTTGGATTGTGAAGAAATCTTGTCATATACAATACAAGATTATTATTGGCCAAGAAGTTCATACTTGAATTATTTTGAAGAGCCAAATATTCCACCGTTAAAGGAAGAATTATATGTTAAAGAAAATATTGTTCTTGAAGAATATGGAGAAGTCAAAGAAGAAAATATAGATATTTCTAAGGAAATTAATGAAGGCCTTGTTATAGAAGAAGAACCTAAAATCAAGATTGTGGAGGAGATTAATGAGGACCCCATTATAGAGAAAGATCTTGAGGTTGAGATAGTAGAGACCATTAAAGAAGAAATTATAGAGGAAGTTGTCAACGATCTCGATGAAATCAAGTTAGATGATTGCAACATTCAAACTTCTATTATTTTATTGGAAGACACCGAAACAAAGTTTATTGATTTTATTGTGGTGGAAAGATTTGATTTGATCATTGACTCTTATGTGGTGAATATTGTCAATTACATGAAGATCAAGGGAGAAGAAGTTCAAGTTGCCCAATTAATGACTTTCAAGTTTGGCAAGAAGACAAAGAAGATGAAGTATTCAACATATTTGTTCTCTTGGCATGGGAGATTTCAGATTTCAAAGATGAACTCGAGGACGAGTTTGTTTCAAGTGGAGGGGCCTGATGTAGGACACAATTTACTATTTAATTATTGTAATTTATTATTTTTGGTATTTTTATGTAAAAAACGTTATTTTAATTTTAGGTGATTTATTTCCTTGTTTTTTGGAGCATTTAATGCTTTTTAGGTCAAATTTGATTCCTGTTATGGTTAGGTATCAATTAGGAGTTATTTTAGATTATATTTTCTTGTTTGTCAAGTTTTAAGGAGCCCTTAAATAGGCCCCTAAGTCTGTAAACGTTTTTCATAGTTTATTATCAATAAAAATTCAGACTTGTGTCTATTGTATTCTCTGGTAAATTCCAGACCTATCACCTTGTGGATTCAAGGAACCCCTCGTGGACTCGAGGTTTACTACCCAGGAACTAACAGTTTAGTTTCTGTCCATCAAAGAGAGCATCGTGTGTGCTCTTCTTTAGGCTTCCGCGACATCAGTAGCAGTTAGTTATTACCGTGACAGCCAGGATTAGTTGTTAAGTCAGTTACAGAGTATGTATTTTAGCTTTGTATATATATAGTTTTCATCATCAATCAATGAAATCAAGAAATCAGTTTTTACCAAATTGATATTTCTCACAATACGTTGACTTATGAAAGCCACCGAGCGCCACAAACTTCATTGCAAGCAAGGGTGGCCTATTGCGGCTGAATTAATACATTCTCTCCTTCCCTCCTCGATGTTGTGAAAGTCTAGCATGGGTCCTAAGGTATTCTTTAATTCATATTTCTTACTTTTGTTTATCGCTTTAGTACTGCAGTAGATATTTCATATTTGTGATTTTCCTTTTTGTCTGTTTGTGTTAGCGTGATTGTCATTTTTTATTATTACAAATTGTTCTGATTTTTTTTAATAGACTGTGACTTCAGCTCTTGGTCATCAAAACACCAACTCCATTATTGAATAAAGACTTTTGAATCATTGGTTGATAAAAAAGTAAAAATGGTTGTTGTATAAAGTTCTCTCTCTGTCTTTTCACTTTTGGTAGGGAGACTTCATAATCCTCAATCAAACCACATATCAATATATTTTTCCCCCAAAAAATGGTCATGTCTTTGATTCTGAGCATTCTTTTCTTCATAGCTCTTCACTGGACACCTTAACACCAGACCAATTCATCAAGGATGACCAATCTTTGGTTTCCAATGAAAATAATATGGTTTGTCAAAGTGACAAAACAAACTGTTGTGTGGGTTGCAAACAGGAATGATCCTATCAATGATCCCTCTGGAGTTCTCTCCATCAACCAGTTTGGAAACCTTGTCCTCCATGACAGTTTTAACCGTCTTCTTTGGTCTACAAATGTTTCTGTCCAGGGGACAACCTCCTGTGTTGCTCAGCTTCAAGATTCAGGAAATCTGGTATTGATCCAGGGCAGTAACAAAAAGGTGTTATGGCAAAGCTTTGATCATCCTACAGACTGCTTCCAAACATGAGGTTTGGGTTGAATTGAATAATTGCGCTAGACAGGTTCTTGACATCTGGGAAGTCACAAGATGACCCTGGAACTGGGGACTACTTTATAAGATGAATCCTACTTGTGGCTCTCCACAAGTCGCCTTGTATAAGGGTTCGACCCTGTATTGGCGGTTAGATCCATGGCCATGGCTAACATCACCGCCATCTTCATCAACAAGTGTCTCAACAATGGGTTTTAAGATTGATTTTGTTAACAACAAAGATGAGGTATCTTACGCCTACTTTTTTGATGACCCCTCCATTATTTCTAGAGTAGTGATTGACAACTCAGGATTGCTCCAGAAACTTATGTGGAATGATGGTGATCTTCAATGGAAGGAATTCTAGTCAGCACCTAAATACCGGTGTGACAACTATGGACACTGTGGTGCGTATAGAAAATGTGGTCCGCAGTCTAGTGACGATGTTAATAAGTTTGAGTGTACGTGTTTGCCAGGGTATGAACTCAAGTCTCCAAAGGATTGGTATCACAGAGATGGTTCTGAGGGTTGTGTGAGGAAGAAGTTGGGGTTGTCGATGTGTGGGAGTGGAGAAGTGTTTGTGAAGGTGACACGTTTGAAGGGTGCTGATTCATTTAATGCAGCTTGGATGGACATGAGCATGAGTAGCTCAGAATGCAAGCAGGCATGCTTGAATAATTGTTAGAGATATATATTAGACATATTAGCCCAATGTAATAGGCCTAAGCCCATTCTTGCTTGTACTAGTAGTCTAGGGTTTAGTCGCCTATATATACTCATGTTAGGGTTCATTGTAACACAGGTTATTGTATTACACTCTTATATAATAAAGATGTAGCTCTTAAGGGATTCCTCCGTGGATGTAGGCCGTCAAGACTGAACCACGTAACCCTCGTGTTCTCAGTGTTCCTATTCTATGCTTCACATTTCGCATCCACTCTAGCATACACAACATGGTATCACACATTGCGTTTGTTAATAATATTGTCCATTTAACATGGTATCAGAGCTAATATTTATCATGGTATCAGAGCCAAACTTCGTTCTTAGCATCAAACAAACATCTCTACACAACAAAGAAGATTCATAAATGCATAGCACAGATTCACAATGCCCCCGCTTAGCTTCAAATCCAGACCCCACGGCATCATGCAGCCGCCATGGCTCACTGTTGTGTCTAGATCCTCAAGCCCAAGCAATCTGAGCCTTTCCTTATCAAATTTGTGCAAATCAAGACTTTGCCTGAAGAAATCAACCCCATATACGTGCTCCTCGGCCTCTTGTGAGGAAAATCCAGAACTCCGGTCACCAGAAACCCAGCCACGCGCCACCACGCGCTGCAGCTGGCTCCGGAAAATACCTACACACCGCCACAAATCTCGAATCTCGGATAGGATTGAGACCACACACGCCAGTCTGTCGGACTCGTGGCCTGCCGATCTGCAAAACTCGAGAAGTACGGCCATTATCTCGCTTACACGCGCCTACACGCGCCGTCATACTTCTGTATCTATGCCATGCGCCGGTGTACTTCGCACGTGCCAGTCACACGCCGATTACTGTGATGATGTCATCATGACGTCAGCAAATGCCACGTCAGCCCTAACTATGTCATCAGCCACGCAGCTCACCGCGTCAGCAGTGTTGCCTCGTCAGCCCACGTCACCTTGCTGACTGTTGACCCGGACCACTCAGATCTGACCAATGAGCTCTGACCGTTGACTTTGACTTTGACTTTGACTTTGACATTTTGCGTTGACCTTTGACCAAAAGTCAAAATTTCCGAAAGGACCTATCTTGCTTAGTTTTTTGCGTAGATTCCAATTTTGGACTCCGTTTCTTCATTTGGAGCTTCGAAATTGGTCAATTGGCACATTCTTCATTGTGGTTTCTTCAAAGGCATTCTTCAAGGCATCTTCAAGTGATCTTCTCATGCTTATCCAACCTCAAGCCTTCATCAAGCTTCCGCCTTGAGTTTGAGGGAGGGTGTTAGAGATATATATTAGACATATTAGCCCAATGTAATAGGCCTAAGCCCATTCTTGCTTGTACTAGTAGTCTAGGGTTTAGTCGCCTATATATACTCATGTTAGGGTTTATTGTAACACAGATTATTGTACTACACTCTTATATAATAAAGATGTAGCCCTTAAGGGATTTCTCCGTGGATGTAGGCCATCAAAGTTGAACCACGTAACCCTCGTGTTCTCAGTGTTCCTATTCTATGCTTCACCTTCCGCATCCACTCTAGCATACACAACATGGTATCACACATTGCGTTTGCTAATAATATTGTCCATTTAACATGGTATCAGAGCTAATATTTAACAGTGCACAGCTTTTATCAGCATGAATATTGACGGGATGGGGACCCATTGCTTGGCATGGTATGGTGAATTGATGGATATGTGGAGTATTCATATGAAGTGTGGGATCTAAATGTGCGTGTTGATGCAAAGGAGTTAGGTAGCCTTCTCTGGTTGCAAGAATTTTTTTTTTTTTTGTAAACTTTCACTTCTGCTTATCTCAGTTCTTGGATCGTGGACTCACCGTTTGTTTCTTTGTTTTATGTTTTTTTTTTTTTTTTTGGTTCATCTACTTACACTAGGATGTCCAGAGGTTTTCTTGGCAATAAGAGGAAACTAGTTATTACAATATTGTTTGTTGCTGTGACATTGTTTCTGGCATCCTTGGTAGCCTTTACATGGCTAATGAAGAAGAGGAAAAAAAAAGGTAACAAAATTGCTTCCACTGATTTCTCTTTGGAGGGTAATGAGCTTAAGGACAGTAGTAGACATCCAGATTTGTTGATTTTTTATCGAAGTTGCATAGTTGCTGCTACTGACAATTTCTCTCTGGCCAACAAACTTGGGCAAGGTGGTTTTGGCTCTGTTTTTAAGGCACAGTTAAAATTTATAATGACTCCCCTCCCCACCCCCCCCCCCCTCTTTCCTAACTTTTTGAAATTCATGGGGGAAGACATAATAGGCATTGAACTCAATTGCTTAAAACTAATAGTTATGACTTACTATTATGCTTAATTTTGAATCATGAATTCAGGGTCAATTATCTAACGGACAACTGATAGTTGTAAAAAGGCTAATTTTGTCAAGCTTTTTGGTTGTTGCATTCAAGACGAAGAAAAGATGTTGATTTATGAGTACATGCCCAACAAAAGCTTGGACTCCTTCATTTTTCGTACGACTTCTTTCTAAAGATCTATTGCATTCATTGAGCTTATTTTCCTTTATTATATAAGTTCAAAGAATAATTTTGAAATACATAAAACAACGTATTTTGAGTACACTAGAGAAAATTTTTGTTGTAGATCAAACAAGAAGTTCATTGTTGAATTGGAGGAAATGCTTTGAAATCATCATTGAGATTGCGCGTGGGATTTTGTATCTTCATCAAGATTCAAGATTAAGAATTATTCATAGGGATCTTAAAACCAGCAATGTTTTATTAGACATTGAGCTAGACCCCAAAATTTCAGATTTTGGGATAGCCCATATATTCAAAGGGGATCAAATTCAAGATGAGACAACTAGAGTTGTTAGAACATAGTAAGTATCAAACAAACACATTCTAGTCTTTACAAAAATAATGGCATACACAAAGTTAAACATTATCTTTAACATTGTTCACATGCAGTGGCTATATATCACTGGAGTATGTAATTTTTGGGAAATTTTCAACCAAATCAGATGTCTTTAGTTTTGGTGTCATATTGTTGGAGATCATAAGTGGCAAGAGGAACAATAATTCTTATTAGAATCACCCTTCCCAAACTTTAATAGGGCACGTAAGTAACAGAACACAACAATGTTTACCATTTGCTTTTATAATACAACCCTTATGGATAATGCTATGAACAACATAGGTCTAGGAACTGTGGAGAGAGGATAAAGCCTTGGATATAGTTGATTCATCAATAAATGAGACATTTGTTTCCCATGAAGTCTTGAGATGCATTCAAATTGGGCTCTTATGTGTGCAAGAAAATGCAATAGATCAACCAACAATGTTAGCAATTCTTCTCGTGCTGAGTAGTGAAACAACTCTTCCTTCTCCTAAACAACCTGCTTTTATTATTAAAAGACCTACCAATAATTTGGGATTAGTGAAAGGGGGAGAATTTTATTCTATAAATGACGTGACAATTACTAAGGTTGAAGCTTGCTAAAAAAGCTTCTAGTTAGCTGCATCTAAATGGCTTCTATAAGGATTTGTAAGACAATATAACATTTTAATCTTTTTGTAATAAAGAACATATGTAAGGTTGTGTTACTACTTATATTCTTACTATTAGGTTGAATGCATCTTAACTTGATTAGTGGGGTTCGAATTCTCCCTCCCTATTGTTGTAACTATCGAATTATTATAATAAAGAAAAAAAGAAAATCAAAACTTGGTCATTGCCATAAGATTCAATAATTGAGACGCGGACTACTTTTCTATTTGTTTTCTCCTAGTTTAGCTCCTGTATGTAAAGTGAAAATAATAGATGAAATGAAAATAATAATAATAATAATAATAATAATAAAAAATTATTCTCTTTTTTTACCAAGTGATCCAAAAGTAAGATATAATTGTGTAGGGTCTCATCCTTCGTGATTAAATTTAATAGCTCCACAAAAGTAGCTCAATTTAGTTTTGTACATCTCATAAACACAGGATTGAATAAAAAATTCAAAGAAAAGATTGAAATGATTAGGTTATTCTCTTTGATTGTTTGAAATGAAATTTCTTCTTCTTCTTCACTCTTTTTTTTTTTTTAGAAGAACAAGACTAAAGAGGGAGAACTTGGGCGGAAAAACAAATTAGTCATTTTCTTTTCCCACCTTAACATTAACTCTGTTTTCATTCACTCTCTCTAGTCTCTACCAACTGAACTCCCTTCATTCTCTGCTCTGTTCTCTGTTCTCTACAGTCTCCACCCCAAACCACTCTCTGTCTCTGCTTCGGCTAAAGGTAATTCCTTTCTCTTTTGGGGTTTGTTTTGCTCTGTATAGATATTTCCATTTTTTCTCTTTTGGGATTTTGCGGTTTTCTTTTAAATTAATAAATGTCTCTCTGTGATTAATCCAAGCACATAATTTAATAATAGTTTCTCTGGGAAAGTTCATATGGTCAATTAAGAACCATAAACCTTTACAACAAGTGCACCCATCCAGATTGGTCAGGCATTCAACCCGGCGCAGGCAAGCCCATCTTAGCCCGTGGTGGCTTCAAGCTCCAACCAGGCAAGGCATACTCTCTCCACCTCACTGCTCTCTGGTCCGGCCGCGGCCTCTGAGCCACTGGTCATTGTGGCGGCTCACTCTTCTGCAACGGTCTAGGTGGCACCCCACCAGCCACTCTAGCAGAAATAACTCTTGGAAATGAGCAAGACTTCTATGATGTAAGCCTTGTTGATGGCTACAACCTAGGTTGCACGGACACGCCATTTTTGGCGTCGTGTCGGTGTCGGACACGTGTCGGACACCGGAACGGGTACGACTCGCCGGATTCCGGTGTCCGGCCAGTGTCCTCTTTTTTTTTTTTTTTTTCGTTTCTCCGACTCGCGCCGACGCGGCTCCGACACGGCTCTGATGCGGTTCCGACCCGTCCGACACGCCAGCAGTGAAGAAAAAAAATAGAAAATCACAGATTGAAGAGAAAAATTCGGCCGAAATCACGCATTTTGGGCTTCTTTCCCTCTTAAAAAATAAAAAGAAAAATCACTATCACTAGATCTTCTATAGAGGAGATGAAAAAGAAAGGAAAAAAACAAAGAAAAAAAAGAACGAGATGAAGGCATGAAGCAGAGCCGGTGTGAGAGAGAAAATACAGAAGAAGAAGAAAGAGAAAAAAAGATGAGAAAAGAGACTGAAGAACCTGAGCCACTGAAGATTGAAGAGACGTGGGAAGTGGGAACGTTGGAAATGAGAAAAAGAAGAAAAGATGGTCAGGTCAGAGGAGAAGTAAATAGTGGAGGTCATGTGAGTGGGCTGGGAAATGGGAAAAGTTAGTGGAAGCAAACTTTTGTCCAATTTGTTTTTTTTATTTACAAAAGATCATTATTAATTATATTTTAATAATAATTAGAATAATCTATTTACTTTATTTTATAGAGAAAATCATATGCTTACTTTATTTGAGTTTTTTTTTTTTTAAAAAAAAAATATATATATATATATATAAAATATGCCTAAATATAAAATATAATTAATTATTTAACCGCCGTGTCCCCGCCGTGTCGTGTTCTTATTTTTCAAAAATTGCCGTATCCCCGTATCCGTGTCCGTGTCGTGTCCGTGTCCGTGTCCGTGTCTGTGCAACATAGGCTACAACTTGGCCATTTCAATCACACCCATCAAAGGCTCAGGCAAATGCTGCTACGCTGGGTGTGTTAGCGACCTCCATGATGTGCCGAGTTGGGCTTCAAGTTCGGTCCCATGATAATAGAAGAGTTGTGGCTTGTGAGAGTGCTTGCTTCGCGTTTAACTTGCCGAGGTATTGTTGTACTGGGAGCTTTGGAAGTCCCCAGGCTCGTAAACCCACAACATACTCTAGGATTTTCTAGGCGGCTTGTTCTAAGGCTTACTCTTATGCTTATGATGATCCTACTAGCATTTCTACTTGCACTGGTGGCAACTATTTGGTCACATTCTGCCCTCACCCCCGTTGAATAATCAGATCAGATGCCAATAGTTAATTGCTGATATAGTAATGCTAGTTCGTTTAGTTATTGGTGTTTGTGTTGGTGAGTTATGTGTCTTGTAGCTGATTTGGAATAGTGGAAACTTATATTACTATTGGTACTGCTTTCAGTTTACTTGAAGACTTATGGTTTTTATTTTTATTTTTTTTGTTTGTTTGTTTTTGTTTTTGGTTGATGTTTGGGGGTGGGGGGTTGGCTAAAACAGAGGACATTCAACTTTTGCACTTCTCTATGAGCTGAAAGGCGTGCCCACTAGGGTGTCCGATTGGACAGAAAAAAATTTAGCTAGTCCTTGCTCTGGACAGAAAAAATTTAGCTAGTCTCTACTCTGGGCTCTCACAAAGTGGGTGGACCCTACACGTGGGTCGCAACATAGGGCTCACCCACTTGGTGAAAAGTTGAAGACTACCTACGTATTGCCTGATTGGGCAAGGCTTTTGCCAAAAAAAAAAAAAAAAAAGTTCTCATAGGACACACATTCTTTATGAGAGTCTAGGGTTGTCCATGGGTCGGGCCAAGTTGGGTTTGTGCCCAACCCAAACTCGACCCGAATGAGGTGGGTGGATAAAAATTTGACCCGAAATCGACCCGGAGATCTGGTCGGATTTTTCGGTTCGAGTCTCATCGGTTTCGGGTTGACTCGGGTCAGGTGTTGGGTTTTATCACCAGGGCTGAAATCTGGCTGGATTCGTCTAGATCTAGCCAAAATCTGGCAGGATTTGTCGAGATCTGGCTGACTCCGTCGAGATAGGTGTTGAATTTCGTCGGGTAACAGCGAGATCTCGCCGGATCTCGAAGGATTTGGACCAGATCTCGACAAGATCTCATTGAAGTTGGTCCGAAATTCGTAATATATTGCCGGAAAGGGTAATGCTGTAAAGGATTCGGTTCCAGTCGGGTCTTACGGGTTTTGAAACGAAAAATCGAGGACCGACCAGCGTGGGGTCGGGTTGGCGAGCTCGGAACTTGCATCTGACCGCTGGAGTCATTGGATCGGGTGGCGGTAGGTCGGCCACAGGCAGGTTGGCTGGGTTGAGAGGGTTGCCGGGTTGGTTGGACACCCCTATGAGAGTCTAAAGCAATGCTACGGGACTACTTAAGAGTAAATTTTTGACATAAATTGAAAATATGTTATATATGTCCTAGCAAGTGCTTAGACCCTTTAACACAAAGTTTACGGTTTAATCACTTTTAATACTAAACTAAGAACTTAGTCCAATATAAGTGTTTAGTCAAGTTTCATATTGCAAACATGATAAAGAACTATCTAAAGCAAGTAAAGAGCAATATGAAAGATGCGGAAAATAAAACAAACCACATGAAAATACCAAGACATGTTTTCAAAAAGGAAAACTTGATTACCTTGGTGAAAAAACCTCTCTGTCAACCATCCGTTGGAAAACTGCAATAGCATGAATAGTTGTAGTACATAAATGACAATAAACTCTCCAAGCCTATATCTCTCTGTGTACTTGAGCCCTCCAAGCTCCAGCTAGCAACCAACTTCACTCAGTCTTTTCTTCATCTAGCTTACCAGAGTCACCACCGTTGAGCTGCCAACAAAAGGCCACCAAAAGATTTTGATTTGATTTGGCTTCACTAAGTTTCTAGCCCTTCAACAAACTCACAACACTCAAGGTTTGGTGATGAAGGTGAAGGTTACAAATTTCTCTAAAGGATATGTCATTTGTATGAGAAAAGGAGAAGAGGGGATAAAGAGATATGTTTCTCTAGGCTAAGGCACTTTCTCTCTCATACAAAAGGGTTGGGATGGACACATGCTCTCTTTTGATCTTATAAGCTCTACTCACACACTTACTTCCTATTCACACATGCAAAGGACATGTGTTTTGGCTTATATGGTGTGGGCTGACAAGAAGATCAAAATAAGAACAGAGTAGACTACTAGCGGGTATTTCGCAACCTTGTCGTAGGCTAATTGGTTGCGAGATGGTCCTGTCAATAGTCTCTCTGGATCTTTTGCCATGTGTCATGCAGGCTATCTAGTCGCCAGCAAATCGTCTCCAGGTCGTGGACCACTAGTTGATGCAGCTTTCCAATGTTGAGGGAGAGGCTCAAGTACATCTACCTCAAATTACATTACAGTCCTGGAAAGATACATTAAAAAGAGAGAATAATTAGAAATAAATTTGACACAGAATAAAGCCAACATAAACATGGATTTTACATAAATGTGCAGTGAGTTGTGTAGGGTCTAATTGTGTAGTGAAATTTTTATGGTGGTCCTTGGGGTCGGTTAGAGGGACTAATTGTGATCACAGATGTAGATCGTGAAAGAAGGGATTCATAGGGAAGAGTTCAAAAGGTTTGAAACTGGGGCGGGGTCATGAGAAATTATAGAGAAGGAATTCATAAATTGGGTTTTGAGTTGGCTTGTATGTTTGTATTAATTTAGTACAAACCCAAAAATAAATTGTATTAATCTAGCACAAAAACTATCAAAGAAAATGAAGAAGAAATGGACGAAGAAAGAAACATAGAGTCATGGGTTTGTACAATTTGTGTCTCTGAAGGGTTTGTCTGCTTCAAAATTATAGAAATCCAATTTTTTTGTTTACAGTCTTGGCAGTGGAGGCAATGGCGACGGTCGATCTACCATGGGAAGTTGCTAGTGGTCATGTGGGTTTATATATCAATTATGAAATCTGGACACTTGTGATCAAATAATTAACCTCAAGTGTTTGACAATGTCTTTTTAAATATATAACAGTATAGCGGTTGAATTGCTAGTCATCTTTAGTGCACATACTCTTCAAAAGGTATGTCTAATTTTAGCTAAGTATTATGCTTCTCACATTTGGCCAAACAGAATTTTTAATTTTACCAAATTATTTATTGATTCACAAAATTGGATTCCCCTAGTATAATATGAAGGATTTTAGTGTCCCACTTGAAAGTTCAGTTTTGATTATGTGTATAAGCTATTGCATAGCAATCTAATGATGAAATTTTGTGATCTTTGTTGAGATTTGGTGATGCAAAGATTATAACAAAGAATTGTAAAGTTGTGATTTACAACTATTTTGTGTTAGCTTTAATTCCGTGTCAAATTTGATTGTAATTATGTTCAATCTTATATACCTTGTATTTTATGTGGGATTTCATTGTAAGGGTTATATGTGAGAGAGAGTGTGAAGACTCAAGGCAAAGTGAAGAGCAAAGAAGTTTTTGCAGGTAGCTCACAAGAAGCCTTCCCGCGAAGTGAAGCTTGTGCTCAGCACATGACTGGAATGCGAAGAGTCATGACAAATAGTGACAGCAGGGTTTCGCGAGTATCTCGCAAGTAAGGCCTTCCCGCGAGATACCCGTGAAACATTCTATTTTGCCAATTTGTCATATCTGATACACCTTGTCCCTAACCACACTATATATACCCAGATTACCCACAGATGTTGAGGAGTGCTTTCAGAGAGAAAACCCTAGCCACAACCCTTGAGAGTGAGAGATTATTATACCCATAATTCTCTACATAATCCATTGTGGTTTTCCTTAACTCCTACCTCTCCATTTCCATATCCTTGAGAGGTTGATAGCCCAAACACTTACCATACCCATTCTGGGTGTCAAGTGAGGTTTTAGTGTTGCTGGGAAGCATTGGAAGAAGTCAAGATTTGGCGGATGCAATCGGGTGTATTGCGGGATCCGGAGAGCTAGACAAGACACGGTTCTAAGAGGCCTTGTTGGAGTAGGAGCTTGGAGGGCTTAGGTGCATTGGGTAGATTAGACTTGAAGGGTCTCTTGCTATTCATGTATCCCAACTGATTGTCTAGTGGATTGATTCATCATTTAGAGGGCGGATGAGAGGTTTTACGCCGAGTACTTCGATTTCCTCTTCGATAACACAACGGAGTGTTATCTTGTGTTTGCTACTGTGATTTGTTGAATATGGCTTAGAGTAGTTTTATTGTTTGCTCACTTGCATTTACTCTATTTCGCACTTAGTTTAAGTTAGAGTAAAATCAACCAAGCCGTAATCTTTGATTTAAGGGTCTAAATAGCTCTTGTGTTTTAACACATAATCGAGCTTTCAAGAATAAACTAAGAGCCTGTTTGGATTGAGGGGGAAAGGAGGAGAGTAAAAGGGAGTAGAGTAGAGTTGACTGAAAATAGGCTAATTTTGGGTCTATTCTACTTTACTTTCCCTCCTTCCCCCTCAATCCAAATGAAACTAAGCAAAGAAGAAAATAAAACAGAGTCTATGAAATCTTAGGGCCTGTTTGGTAAAAGGATATTTTTTTTTTTCGAAAAAAATTTTCAAAAAATTGAAATTGAAACTAGTTTTCAAATAATAATTGTTACATTATCTATGTTTGGCTCCCATTTTTAAGAACAACTAGTAAGTTTCCCGTGCGATGCACAAATAATTTTATAACGTTTTATGTAAGACAATTTTGGAGAATATTATACATATATTATAATGAAAAAGTAATTTAAATTTGAGTATAGAAACATATACATTTTGAGATATTAAAAATTAGTTTAATAGCTTCACTGCACATTTGTAACATTATCAAGGTAAGTTTATTTTTACTTTTTTTTAAATCATGAAATCAAAAATAAATGCAAAAGAGTAACAGGACCATGAAAATCAACTAATTTGTGTTGTGTTTACAGATTGCATACCATGAAATGAATGTATGCCGAACTCTCTCATTGCCTTCCACTCATTGATAATGTGACATTAATATATGGTGTGAGCAAGTTCATATGCATATGTCATATAAATGATTTTAAAAAAAATAAGTAAATTACTCGTAGAGATTTTGGCAGCTTGGTAGTGGTAGGAGGCCAATATGAAAGAGGTGGTGGCCCCTTAGATTCCTCTCTCTCTCTCTCTCTCTCTCTCTCTCTCTCTCTCTTACAAAATGCTTTGTCAAATTCAGGTCTTTTATTTTGGTAATAGTGAAACATTGCGTTTCATTTAACAAGCCACAATATTTTCATGTTTTTCTATCTCTTTCCAATGCCTTATCTAGTTAGTTATTACTATTAGTCCTTAATTATTATTATTTTTTCTTTTGTTTTTAATACTAAAATGGTGGGTATGCTAAAAGACATGAAGAAGAGAGAAATGTATGGTATAAGTTTAGACAATCAATGGGAAATTAATGAGATAATAGTAAAATATAAGTTAATGTAAATTTTTGGGTAACAATAAATATATTTAATGAAAAAAGGTAAAATAATGTTAAATACAAAATTAGAGCACCACATGGTAGGACCTCATGCACTCTCACATGAGCTCTCTACTTATATATATATATATATATATATATATATATATATATTTATTGATTTTCAAAATATTGAAAAAAAAAAAAGTTTGGGAGACCATTTCTATTTTTGAGATTTCTTTGAAAACTTTTTTGTTAAGGACATATTTTATGTAATTGGCTAATCTTTTGACAAAACACACTTTACTTGTATTTGGGTAGATCTAATGTGTTTAATACTTCAAGGAACATGTTGTTCAAGTCTAGTATTAGAACCATGAAGATTGGACTAAGAAACAAGTGAAGAAAAGGTGTTCATTAAAGCTGGACAGATAGCTCGACACTTGTGGACAGATAGCCCGACAGCTGTTCGACACCTCTTGATAGCTGGCTATCTATCGAACTCTTCAGTTGATTGTTATCGCAATCTTGACACCTTCTCGACAGCTGGTGGATCTATCGAGAAAGTTCTTGTCCCCTCGACACCTTCTCGACACCTCCTCGACATCTAGCTATCTATCGAGATTTAAAGCTCGACACCTCCTCGACACCTGCTATCTATCGAGGTTACGGGAATCAGAATTTTCAAATCTGATTTTTGGGTCAGGCTTTTGTATTTGTGTAGGGTTTCTTTTCTCACAACCCTAGACCTATATAAGACTTATTTTAGAGGTTGCCATATAAGAGAATACAAGGAAAACATGAGCAAAAGGTGACCGCTGCCTTATTTTCTGTGAAAGAAGCTACTGCGTTTTTGTGCCTTAGGGTTTTGTAATCAAGTGCTTCTTGATCTTCATTGTTGATGAAGTGAAGAACTTTGCAGCCAACAATCTTCTTCTAGTTGGTAATTAAAGTCGCGTACTGAGATCTGCGTAATTGGTTAGTCACGTGTTGGGATTCGTGCATCAAAGGGTGGCATTCATATATTGAAGAGTTTAGAGGTTCTAAAGCGGTAGAAGGTTTCTGCTGTGAGTTCATCTACGGGGATTGTAGAGTCTAGGGACAAAGGTTTTGTACTAGATCTGAAACTTCTCTTTACTATAGTGGATTGCTTTTTGGAAAGGTTTCCCCCCAGGTTTTTTACTATGAAACTGGTTGGTTTCATTGTTTTTCCTAGGTCATCATATCTTGTCTTATTTATTTTTCCGCTGCATGATTTTGACATGATATTGATGTTTGTTTGTTTTAACAAGTTTTATTCATAATAAATCTAATTATCAACTTGGGTTTAAAACTTGTTAATTCTATCAACTGGGGTCTAAATTTCCCAACAAGTGGTATCAGAGCGGGTTCACTCTGATTGGATTAATTTCCTGAGTGTGATCCTTGACCCCCGTTGTCATGGAATCTCTTGATTTTTTTGATGTGCATGATCTTGTGTTGAATGATGATGATGATATTCATGATGCCTATTGCAAGCTTTATAATTTTTGTATGAAATCTCTTGAATGTTCTACAAAATTAAAAGCTAAATTTAAAAAGGTCAAGCTTGAAAAGGATGATTTGATTGCAAAATTCGATGAAGCTAATAATTTGAATGAGAATTTTAAAAATCAAATTTCATCTCAGGTGGACAAAATTAAGAGTTTGGAAGAGCAACTAGTTGAATTTAAAACTGAAGCTGAAAATTTAACTAATGCCAAACTTGTTGTTGAGCCTAACTCAAAAGAAAAAGATTTTTATATTCCTCCATTTAAAAGGAACAATCAAGAGTTGAAGGCTAATATTGCTAGGATAGACAAAGGTAAACAATCTAATGTTAATGCTGAATTTTCTAAACCTATGTCTAAAACTCCTTCTAGGTTGAATGATAAATCTGAATTTGTCCCCATTTGTCATCATTGTCATATTGTTGGTCATATTAGGCCAAATTGTCCTAAGTTGAGGTCTCTGTCAACCTTTAAGGTTAGACCTCCTTCTGGGAAGCATAGTAGTTCGAAAACTACTCATGTTTGTCACCATTGTGGTGTTTCTAGACACATTCATCCTAATTGTTTTAAGTTGTATCCTCATAAGTAATTGTCCAAACGGTCACAAGTTGCCTCTCAAGGACCTACTACACCTTTGTTTGGAGAGTTATTAAAAGCTTTGAGCTTTTTAACTCAATTTCAGGAGAATTCTAATTCTTCTATGTCTTTTAGTAGACATACTAGGACACGTGCCTTTTCATCTTCACGGCCAAAGACTCATGCTTTGTGGGTGAGAAAGGAGCCTAAGATTTAATTGTCTTCTCTATTTGTCCTCTGCTTTGATTCTTTCTATCTAAAGTAGGACTTTCTTTGCTTAATTTCTTATCTGTTTTTGGAATAATGCTTTCATGCATCTGCATATTTCTATCATGTTTTCATGCATATGCATTTTTCTTTCATGCATTCATGTTGTTTATCTGTTTTTGTTTGGTTGTTGAGTTTTTATTTTGTTTTGTTTTCAAAATAAAAATAAAAAGGAAAAATCAGAAAAATACAAAAACAGTGTGTGTTTGTGTACATTGGAACTTATGTACCTTAGATGGCCATTGAAACAAAGTTTCTAAACTTTGTATCTTTTGTAGTTTAGATGAGCATCTCTATGAACAACTAAGCAAGTGAACTTTGTGGCTCTTGTTTGTGATGAGTAAGATTAAGTTATCTCTTAAAACTTAACACTTATATCACTTTTTTTGATGGGTAGGACTAGAAAATCTTAAGAGAAAGGCATAAATAACCATCTCACCACTGTTGCCCACCAATCATATTATGACACATGTATGCTTCGGCATAGTAAAAGTGCAGTGTCAAAGACATCCATATGCTTCAGCATAGCAAAAGTACAATGTCTACACTTAACATGTTGGGTATTTCTTTTCTCTCTCATATATGCCCATGCATGATATGCTTAAAAGAAAATATGCAAAGAAAATAAAAAGCAAAAAGATTAAAATGCTTTAAATATGATTGCAAGCGTGTTTTCTAGGAGATGTGAGAGTTATAGGATGTACCTCGAAGGTGATAGTCCCCATCAAACAGTTATGATTATGTGTGAGTTAAAGTTATTTTCTCATATCTTAGATTGTCATAACTTGTATACACATATGCAATCTTGCGATATTTTTCACACACAACAGGCAATATTCTTTGCTACTATTGATACATGTATAGGTACAATGTGATTTGGTCATCACAAGTGTTTACATGTGCTAATGTATGCTCACTAAACTGTCTTGACATATTTTTGAAAAATAAAATTGGTTAGACTTGTTTAGTGTGTGTGTGTGTGTTTTGGGATCTATGTGCTTAACATTTTTCTTGTTGAAAGATTTGTTTTTTTTTTTCATATGTTTTGCATCCTTCTATTATCTTATCATCCATAGCATCTTATTTCATTACATTCATGCATTTATATGGATTTCTTTGTGCCCCCTTGATCATCCTTGATCATCTTTATGTTTCTCGGGTGAAACTTTCTAGCTTCTTGTACCCTTTGTCAATCATAACAAGAAGGGGGAGAGAAATTGTGAGTTGAATGTGGTTTCTTTTTATAAGATTCTACATGTTAGGGGGAGAAATACATGCCTTTGTAAGGGAGAGATGTGTTTCATCTTGTTAGGGGGAGTGTTTACTTCCTTCTTCTTGTACCTTGGGTCTTGTGACCATTGTTTACTTACATTGTGCTTATCTTCTTTATATGCTGATGTATGTCTTCTTCACCTACCTTTACATGTGTTGTTTCTTTTCTATCTTTATACACATGATTCTTATACTTGTATGCAATCTATTATTGATATAATTTTTGTGTTGTGTATCTTTTGGTCTTATAACCATTTACATACATCATGTGTTGTTTCTATATTTGATGATGATGAATGTGTTTCACTCTTTATCTCACATGTGTTGTTTCTTGTTTATTTAACTTGTTATTATTTTCCACATGGTACCTTGATGTGTTTTGTTTAGTGCCTTTTAGGAAAGACAAGTTAAAGCCAAGTCAAGATTCCGAACCTTTTTTTTGCAGCAACTTCCAAGGTTTAGATCTTTTAGACTAGGCTTATTCATTCTGTAATCTTAAGTAGAATGTATTTTAGGATATTCACTGTACTCTTGTGGTTTTGTCATGGATTGCCAAAGGGGGAGATTGTTGGGGACATATTTTTATGTAATTGACATATCTTTTGACAAAATGCACTTTACTTGTATTTGGGTAAATCTAAGTAGGTTCAAGATGATCATTAAAAGTGGTTAAATTGAAGACATGAAGATTACTCAAGAACTGCTCAAGAAAAGTGCAATCTGCAGGTCCTGATACCTCCTCGATAGAATCTCGATCTGTCAAGATTCATTAAAGCTCGACAGATGCCTCGATTGATCGAGCTTACGAGTTTTCAGATTATAGCCAGTAATGTTTTTATTTTAAAAGGTTATTTATTTATGGGTTTGTATAATCCTTATTGGATTAGGAAAGCCCAATGTTTGTGTAAACCTATTTGGAATAGGAGAGCCCATTAAGCTCATATTTAAAGGAGGTGGGAAAAGAAAAACCTAACCCTAGAGAGCTTCATAAGGTTTTCTTTTTGAAACCCCAGCCTCCTCCTACAGAAGAAAGAGTTCTTGCCGCGTTTCTTGTACGCCTTTGGGTTCTGTAACCAAGCAAAGTCACTTGCACCAACATTGAAGATCTTATTGGTGTTTCTATGTGAAGCTGTTGCAAATCAACTACAACAATCAAAGGGTTGCTGTGGAGTTAGTCATGTACTAGGATTCGTGCAAAGGAGTAAGCCGCATACTGGGATCCACGCATCAAATTGGTTAGTCACGTACTTGGGAGCCGTGCATCAAAAGGGGAACTGTTACTACAGAACAAGTCCAATTGGGTATTGGGGTAAAGGTTCAACTGTAAGTTGGTAAGGTACTTGGGATTCATTTACTTATAACTACTTGTTGTGATAATAGTGGAGTTTCGGGAATGGTGACCTGAAAATCACCCGGTGGAGTTTTTGCCGTCAGATTTTCCCCATTCGTAAACAAATTAACGTGTCATTTAATTTCCGCTGCATATTTAGTTATTTGGTGATTTGTTTGTGCTACCACGCGTTTGCATGTTAAAATGATTAATTAATAACTTGGCTAATTAATAAATTAATTTAATCATAAGGAGTCAATACGTTTTTGGCCTATCAACACATGATTCTTATACTTATATGCAATTTATTATTTCTGTTTCACACAAGATGCCTTGATGAGTTTTGTTTAAAGTGTTTCAGAAATACAGGTTGTCAAAGTCTACTTGCTATAAACTCTCTTCTTGCAAAGTTTTTCAAGAGTTTGTGTTAGGATAGATTTTATTGTATTCAACAAGTGAGTATGAGTTGAGTGATTTATAACTTCTCTCATATGTTCATTTGGGGAACTTCCCAACACAAGATAAGTTTTATGCATCATTATTTTCTCCATTTTATATTTTGAACATAATGGACTGAAGTTTATGGTTTTCACATGGATAGCTATCACTGTGTTGCATAAAAGCAAAAGCATTGAATTGTTTAGTAATAGAAGTAGACATTTGTTCTACACAATATAGAATCATAGATAAGTTTAGTTGTCATACATATCCTCCAATTAAATGGGCCTCATTTAAAGATGTTCATAAAAGATAACTGCCCAGCTGAATTAATTAGTTTCAAAAAATAATATAAAAAAAAAATTACAAATTTTTAGTAGAAAACTCATGTTTATTTTAAAAAATTATTTTGGCTTGGATAATTCCTTTATACTATTGAGAATAAGTGTAAAAAATAAAAATGAATAATGATTCAAGGGACAAAATTATCTAGTTTGTCAATGAAAGGCATGCCCTCTTTCTTTTGCCCCTTTCTTCTTATAAGGTACAAAAGTACTGAAAAGTGTAGGATTGGATTGGGACCAATCAGGGCCAAGAGCTGAATGGTTGGACCCTCTTTCCTCCACAAGGACTTGGAATCTTTGGTGGCCAAGCCCTTGACTCAGCTCAACTTATTCTTCAACCTTGTGTTGGAGGTGGGGTACTGCAATATTGTTTTATTTCAGCTTATTGGTGGTTGAGACCATGTTGTTAAATGGTTTTGACATTGATCAAAAGTTCACAATGTTCTGAACATGGTATGGGATTGGCTGTTGATGAATTCACTCTTTGATTAGCATTTATGCAGTTAGTTTAGTCCTAAACTTTGAAGTCCAAAACTTGAAGATGCTTGATGAATGAGGTATTGGTGGTGTGAAACTACTTTGTATCATTGGTCTCCAAAGGCAACTCACTGAGCTCATAAAACTTAACTAATACTAAAGGTGTTTTGAGAGTGCAGCCAACTTGTAAAGTACAACCAAAAAGTTGAAAATAAATATTGAACTCAGCTAGAAGAAGCAAAATCTTGTTTCTCATGAGGATTCTACTCTTTACAAAAAGGGGGTAAGAGGGGTCATGTAATAATATTTTAACGATCAAAACATTGTCCCATTGCTAAAAAACAATGGAGAAGTGAGCAAATAAAAAAAAGATAGATGGAATGAAGATTGTATGAGCTACACAGTAAAGCAATTGCCTCACGTTTGGGGGCGGATTTATTTTCTTTTAAAAAAAAATTTCATAATATTGTTTCATTTCTTTTTTCTTAAAAAAAAAAGAAGAAAAAAAGAAGAGAGAAAGAGAAGTAAGCGAATCAAAGAGGCTTGATGAAATGTAAATTACATAGCAAAGCAATCGCCTCACGTTGTGGGGTTAAATAATTTTGCAGCAACTTGATAATAATATCATATGGCACAGGTTAACAAAATGGACAAGTTTCCTTGGCTCCGCCCATGGATTTGGCAAAATGGAGTAGTTCCATCATCCCAACAAAGCCTAGGAGATCCCCGACTCCAGGAAGCAAAGCCTGAGAGATCCTTGATCCCAACAGCTAAGGGGATCCTTTGTTCCAGCAAGGCTGAGTACACTCTCGATTCCAGCAAAGCCTAGGAGATCCTTGACTCTAGGAAGCAAACCTTGGGAGATCTTTGATCCCAACAAAGCTGAGGAGATCCTTGATTCCAAATGAGATCCTAGATTCCAGTAAAAAAAAAAAAAAACTGAGTAGTTCCCTGGATCTAGACATGAATCCAACAAAAAATAGAAGTAGCTCCTTGATTTCAAAGAAGTTGAGTAGTTCCTTGGTTCCAACCATGGTTCTAGCAAAATGAAGTAGTTCTTTGGTTCCATAAAAAATTTCGAGTTGTTCCTTGATGGAAAAGTTTTCTGATTCTAGCAAAGTGGAACAATTCTTTGGTTCCAACAAAGTTGAAGTACCTCCATGGATCCAGTAAAGTTAAATGGTTATAAAAAAAAATGGAGGCATAAAAAAAAAAAAAAAAAAAAAAAAAAATGGTTATAAAAAAAAATGGAGGCATAAAAAAAAAAAAAAAAAAAAAAAAACTTTGATAGAAGTTCCACAATAACATCAAGAGAAGGTGGATCAAGCATGGTTCAACAACTACCTCATGTCCTGGGAGCTAAAGCCTATTGTATGATGGACTTTAAATATATTTTGAAGAAAATCAATAGAAACACTACATTGCAAGTCAGCAGCAAAATCAACATTATTGAAAGCTCGATAACTATACAGTACATCTATCATTTCTTATAGCTCAACAATTGGGCCCACCCATGGAAATAAAAAGATTTGGAGGAGATACAGAGACCACTAAAGGACACCTACAACTAACTCTAAAGGCCAACCATGACATCATAAGTATTGCCTAATCCCCTCAATGTACCACTAGTACATGAAAGAGGAATTGAATGGGAAGTCCACAAAAGTCATTGCCAATCCTAGTCCTTTCATCCAGCACAAAGTAAATTTTGTGGAAAATATACTTTATGATGAAGTGGCTCCAGCTGGAGAATATCCTATTTTTAGGATCCCAGGGAGCTCCCATCTCGAGGATCCCCGGGGGCTCCTATCCTAGAAGAAGAAGAAACCTGGAGGGAAGGCAAAATTTTACTTATGAAGGCACACGGGACCTGAATGTAGCCTATAAAAGGATCCTAGACCACCATCTTACATGATAGCCTAGGAAGAGATCTTGGAGGAACCTGGGGATACGATGAGTCAACTGCTTTTGAAGAACCCGAAGAAACTTATGGATATGGAAAGGAAGGCATAAATCCTCCAAAGGAAAAACCTAAAAGAGATGAACTTGGGTGCTGACCTAAGGAACCCAGGGCCCATCCTAATCAGCAATCAGTTATTAAAAAAAAGAGCAATTGGTGGAGCTATTGAAAAATATGAAGATTTATTGGCGTGAACTCCTTCAAATTAAATAAGGCACGTCCAAAGGATAAATTTCCTTTGCCTAACATCGATCGACTCATAGATCCAACTAAGGCAACAACAATATCAACCATGAAGAGGCATACCATAGTCAGGGAATTCAAGAGCTTCTTAGAAAGAGTTTCCTATGTTAGGAAGTTCACACCAAGACTAGCCTTGGTCACTAGTGGACTATCCAAACTGTTGAAAAATGGGAATGTTTTCATATGGGGAGTTAAGCAACCAAATGTCTTTCATAAAACTTCAACAGATCATAAGTCATTTGCCTGCCTTATGGGTACTAGTCCATGGCAAAATCACTATTGTTATACCTGGGATTTTGATCCCAAGCATACAGAGCATTGAAGGACACCGAAATGAGGCATCCCAAAATAGAAAGGGCGTGTAACGCAGTCATGCATCTCAACAACTGAATCATTACTTTTCATCCCACCAAATCCTATTGGTGACAAGCTCTCATCCAATAAAAGCCCTCATCCATCAGCCCTTGTGATCTTAAAGAGTAGCCTGGTGGTTAATATTAATTTTCCAATACAGTATGGGTCAGAAGGATCCCCAGAGCTGTCAAGAGCTAACTTGTAGCAAACTTACTGACCTAGTTCCACGAAGAAGAGGAGTACCTATCGAGTGAGAAGATCTCTAAAAAAAAGCAATAGCGGTAGAGATCCTTGTAAAGAAATAGACTATAAGGTTTGTAAGGATAGCCTTCTATGAGCATGCCTAGAGGAAGCCTTACTCTTCCAAAATCCCTGTAAGAAGATCCCCCACTTGAAGAAAACACCATGACAGAATCATCTTGGTGGAGCTCTTGGCCATCAGTTCACCAGTGAGAGCAACCTTAGATGACTCATAAAAGAAGTTTATTTCCATAAAGGATTTGTTCACAGCCAAGAGAGTATATTTTCGAAGATCCTCGGAGAAGGAAACAAATCGTCAACCCTTGAAAGAAAAGAAAAGAAATTAGTTCAGGGAGTCCACTTGAGAACAAGGGCTACGAAGGAACTTTTTCTGAAAATTAAAAAATTCAATGGTCGTGAACAAATTTTCCAAGTGGCATGGCCTAGGACTTGGGAAAGGGCAAACTTTCCATGTACCTAGCCCAGGACTTGACCAAAATAGAATTTTCCAAGTGGCATGACCTAGGACTTGGGAAAGGGAAAATTTTCCATGTACCTAGCCCAGGACTTGACCAAAACAGAATTTTCCAAATGGCATGGCCTAGGACTTGGGAAAGGGAAAATTTTCCATGTACCTTGCCCAGGACTTAATCATAATAGAAATTTTCCAAGTGGCATGGCCTAGGACTTGGGAAAGGGCAAACTTTCCATGTACCTGGCATAGGACTTGACCAAAACAGAATTTTCCAAGTGGCATGGCCTAGGACTTGGGAAAGGGAAAATTTTCCATGTACCTAGCCTAGGACTTGATCATAATAGAAATTTTCCAAGTGGTATGGTCTAGGACTTGGGAAAGGGAAAATTTTCCATGTACCTAGCCCAAGACTTGACCAAAACAGAATTTTCCAAGTGACATGGCCTAGGACTTGGAAAGAACAAACTTTCTTTGTACCTGGCCTAGGTTTTGGCCAAAACAAATTTCAAGTGACATGGCCTAGGACTTGGGAAGGGTAAACTCTTCAGGTACCTAGCCCAGGACTTGGCCTAGAACAAATTTTCTAAATACATGGCTCAGAAATTGGCCAAGACCAAAAGTTTCCAAGTACAACCAAGAAAATGGTCAAAAGCAAAAGTTTATGGGTACAAGCTATAGCATGTATCAACAATATGTACAAGTGCAGATTGTAAGCATATCCCAGTCATGGCTAAAACTTGTAGCACGTACCAGCAATGGGTACAAGCTGTAGCACGTACCAGCAATAGGTACAAGCCATAGCACGTCCTAGCAAAGGGTGCAAATTGTAAGTAAGGCCCAACGAGGGGTACAAAGAGAAAGAGCCTCGAGTGGGTATGAAAACCCAAAAGTGGGTGTATAAACTACCCAAGATTGACCTCCTTGAAAGGAATTGGTTCAAGGGAGCCTAAGGAAGCAAGGAAGGCGTGACTAAAAATTCTAAGAGTACATCACTCGAAGCCACAAAAGCATGGATACTTTTGCAAATCTCTATACAAAGAGATTAGTCAATGACATTGCAACCAGCTAGCAACATTTCCCTCCTCCTACAAGGTGTAAACTCACCAAAGGCTTGGAGGTACTTCAATTCAACAAAAGAAAGGTACCCTTTTGGTGAGCCCACTCATTAATACCATGTTTGAATATATCAAAACACTGCAGAAAGTTGTGCAAGAGGTATCACCCATGCACTAATACTTTATTCATGTAGATTAAAGTGAAAATTCTAAAATTTTGGTCTTCTTACATGACCAATTATCAAAAATTAAAATTTGGAATTCTTGTGTGGTTGAAATTCTCACATGTTTTCATATACATGAAATAATTTTATTGCTATGTCTTATTTGGCAATTGGCTTTTCCAATGCATACACTGGGGGCTAAGATAAGATTAAAAAAAAAAAATTCCTTAGATATATCTTTCGCTTGACGAAAATTGAGAAGCCTTGTGCAAACTTTACTATACATAAGTTCAACCACTGTTATTTTCTTTGGCTCATGAACTATATGGTATATAGCAATATAATTGGTGGCATGATATGTGAATAATTTGCTGCAATTTGAAATATTATACAATCTCTCACAATTTGGAAAAAGAATAAGGCAAAGATCAAGAGCATCCACAAGAAGAGCAAGGTCTTTAGCTAAAGCAAGGCATGGAGATGTTCTTAAGCATTCTAAGCCATGTTCTCAGGGAAGTCTCTGTCTCTTAATACATTTTGAGAAGAATAGCTAGCCTTGATTAGACTTTAAATCAGCATGTTTATATGATTCAATGACTTATGATATCATGGTCTCATTGGTAAGTCACTATTCATGGACTAAAAATCTGGGTGTTATTCACCATAGCCATAGCAAGCATGTACTACAATGCATAGAAGATCTTTGGCAAAGTTCATGGGGGCTACTCTCACTCAACCTATTTTGTAAAACAAACAAAATCTTGTTGACAAACCAATGCTATCTGATATTGAGATTTAATTTTTGTATGCTACTTTCAAAAAGCATATCCTAGAATTACTAGCAAAAAAACACTAGTGGTAGAAGTATACTCTTGGCATCAAATGCAAGACCAATATAATTTTGGCTATATATGGATACTTCATTGTCGGCCTGACAAAATTGATTTGTTTTATGGAAAATTCAATACCAATCTACAGTTTATACTAACTTGAAGGTGAATTCTAATCTTTGGCAACATGTTAGTTCATTCCATGAAGGAAGTGTAGCAGTTCATTCGGAGTTTTCCTCAAGAATTATTTGATCTACACGTTGGTTCTAAAAAGTAGGAAAGTGTCCAAAAACAATCTATTTTCTCGCGCGTGGGCTACAGGTAACCCACGAGCTCGGGGAGCTAATGTTGAGGTCCAAAATTTCACAACAAAGCCCATTCCATAAAAAATAAAGAAGGCCCAATTCGTGCAGCAAGAAGAATCGACATCAAGGCCCTATGTATGTTCAGATTTCTAGCAAAAAAGGCCATTAAAAAGTCCAGCAAATTCCAGTGAAATAATTGGGCCGGGATCCCCAGAGGCTCGGGATCCTCGGGACGTGCAGCACAGCTAAAGTGGGATTGAAGCAGGTTCAGAAGAGGGACAAAAGACAAAGAGCATGCAGGTCTCATACGCCCAGACATAAAGTGGGATCAGAAAGTACGAAGCAAAATGCAAGAGCTGTGCCTTAAGGAACCAACAATGACAAATCCATAAAAAAAGAGGTAATTGGAAGGAGCTTTCAACCCAGCAATAAAATATTCCAACTATTAAAAGAAAATGACAAGGATGGAGTGCAACCAAAAGCTGGAAAAGTGGAAGAAAAGGCCAAATAGCTGAAGATTAGCGAACAGAGGGAACCTTGAAATAGAAAACCAGCTAGGGGCTTTCTGCTTGGTCGCACCAAAAAGAAGAAATTATAAGAAAAAAGGAAACGACCAGCTCCTGAGTAAACTAACATAACACGAGCTCTGAGGGGCAAAAGAGAGAAATCACTGGTACCTTAGAGCCTAAGAGTTGCACTATAAAAAGAGGGAAGTAGCCAACATTAAAGGGGGAGGCATGATGCAGAATAGAAAAACCAAAAGGGAATAGTTAAGATAACTCTATAAAACTCAAGAAAAACAGAGGAACCGCTCCCGGTATCCCAGAGACAGCCACTATAGCACATGCTCAGATTCAACAAATTCAAACTTTGCAAGTCTTAGAAGCTTGAATAGCTATCAAACTCTGTAATTTTTGAACTTAGTTGAATCTTGTATCACATGAATATAGAACTATAGGAAAAACTCTATAAAATCAAAAGAAAACAGAGGAACCGCTCTCGGTATCCCAAAGACAGCCACTATAGCACATACTCGAATTCAACAAATTCAAACTTTGCAAGTCTTGGAAGCTTGAATAACTATCAAAGTCTGTAATTTTTGAACTTAGTTGAACCTTGTATCACGTCTTAGTGAGCATATTGTAATCTACAATCAAGAAAAATAATGAAATACCTCATATTGATTTGAGGATCTCTAACAATTATTTCATGTATCTCTTTATTACATTGTCTTCCTTTACTGTTTCTTGCTAAAATCCTTCTCACCTAACTATCTTCGAAGGCAAAGCCCAAGCAAAGCCACTCCGACTTGAGTTCCAAATCCCACAAGTCTTGTACAAAAGCATCAAGTCTGTGAGAATTGGGGCTAGGATCCTCGTGGCAGAATCATTCTCATGAAACTCATTTACATATATGTATATGTATAAAATGTATATCCTAATCTAAGAAACTAACAATTATTTGAAGATATGTGTAGTGTGTTTTTTATGTAGCACCCATAGAGGTAAAGGGAAAGGACAAAACTCTATTGCATAATAAACATGGAAAAGATCATATATTTCAGAGAAACAGAGCATTCTGGGTTCTTACAGGCCTAATGCGCCTCGGGATCCCACGACAGTATGCCTGGGATCCCACGACAGTACGCCCCGGGGTACCAAGAGGAATTGCATTTTTCATCTTGAGGAGCTTTATGTGACTTGCACATAACTTGGTTCATAATCAGCCCCATTTAGCTGCGGTGAACTAAGCCCAGTCCACCAAAACAACAAGTATTCAGGCCCGGGATCCTTGTCTCTACTTGGACTATGTGCTAAGAAAAAAAGCACTCTCACAAAGGTTTCTGCTGTGAGTTCATCTACGGGGATTGTAGAGTTTAGGGACAAAGGTTTTGTACTAGATCTGAAACTTCTCTTTACTATAGTGGATTACTTTTCGGGAAGGTTTCCCCCCAGGTTTTTTACTGTGAAACTAGTTGGTTTTATTGTTTTTCCTAGGTCATCATATCTTGTCTTATTTATTTTTCCGCTACATGATTTTGACATGATATTGATGTTTGTTTGTTTTAACAAGTTTTATTCATAATAAATCTAATTATCAACTTGGGTTTAAAACTTATTAATTCTATCAACTAGGGTCTAAATTTCCCAACATTTTTTTAAAAAGTAATTTGTAAAATCTGTATATCACTTTTTTTTTTTTGGGATAATAATAAGGTAATAAATCTCATGTACATTTTTTAAATTATATTATAATGATAAGTTTCAAATTTGAAGTGTAAGAATTTTTTTGTGATAAAGACGTGATACCGCTATTTTATAATAAAAAATATATATTATCAATAAAGAAACCCATATAAATTAGTAAGGGTTTTAAAAAAATATAATAAGAGTGATAATATGAAAAAGAAAAAAAAGAAAAAAACCTAGATATTAATCTCATCAAAGGTGGGATAAATGATAAAAAGCTATTTTTAGCAACAAAACCACAAAAAAGGCCCCTACATCAATGGTGCTAAATTTTAAATTTTTTAGCACCTTGCTATAGTAGGGGGTGTCAATTCGGGTTAGCGTGTTAGGTCTGTATTGTATTGAGGTAGGGGTATTCGATTAAATGGCTCAACCCAAACTCAACCCATTTAATAATCGTGTCATGATCCTTCAACTCTAACCCGACCTGTTAATAAGGTGGGTTGAATTGACCCAACCCACTTGACACGCTTAGTAAACAGGTCATGTTGGGTTGACACGAATATAACACAATCCATTTCAACTTGTATAATATTAAATATAACATCCATTTAGAAGTAACTTTTTTTTTTTACATTCCAAAAGTAGTGCATACACTTCAAGTCTTCAACCCACATTAAAAATAATATAGTTCAACAAAAATATAGCATCCCTATAGAAATAATTTTTTGACACTCCAAAAGAAGTGCATACACTTCAACCCAAATTCAAAATAACATAGTTCATCAAAAATATAATATCCTCAAAACTCGCCAAATGCTAAGTATCAATATTGAAAGAGTTGGAGCAAATAATAGACTAATCCTGACTACGACTACGATTATCATCCATAGATTCTTTGTTGATGTCTGAATTCATAACATCTCCCAGAAGCTCATCCAATTTCATTTGTGTAAGTTCTATGCCAAAAAGATATTTATAGAACTAGGGTATTAGATATTTATAAGAAGGTTTAGATATTTAGGGTTTGTAGGGTTTAGAGATCTAGGGTTTGTAAAGTTTCAACTTCCAATTATAGGTTGGATATAAAAGGTATTTGACAAATCTAAAATAAAATGAATATTTATTTGTTATACGAGTTAAACAGGTTATGTTAAATGCAACATTTCGGGTTGACACAAATAAATTGGCATGTCAAACGTGTCTATTGCAGGTTACGTGGGTTGACCCGTATATGACACATTTCTTATCGTGTCGCTTTCGGGTTGGCCCGTTTATGACCCAAACCGGTTAAGACCCAACCCTAACCCGCAAAAATCCATTTTGGGTTCATGTCGTGTTCACGAGTTGGGTCGAACATTGACACCCTTTATTGTTGCAAGATGTTATTACTAACACCTTACTGTGGCAAGTTGCTACTCATTTTTTACTATTTTTTATTCCACTTCTCTCTCTCCCCTCGATCTCACTCTTGCTCTCTCCCAAAAAGAAAAAAAAATGATAAATAAATAATATTTTAATGAAGTGGTAAAAAAATTAGAAGTTTTGATATTAGGTGTATTGTAAAGTGATGTATTAAATGCTATAAAGATGATTTTTTAGATACTAAACATGTGTTTGGATTGCGTCTCTACCTGTGCATTTGCGTTTTCCTTTCTTTTTTTTTTTTTAATTGAGAAGCGCCCCATCACGTGGGATGTTGTCAGTCAGTGGGTCTCGTAATGTGTTGTTTGATTTTTTATTATGAACAGTAGCTCATCAAGTCTGATGGGCTACTGTACATTAGCGATTGAATTTTTTTGATTAAAATATTATATATACCAATTCTTTCTCTTTCTTTGGATTTCTTTTTTCTCTCATACTCTCTCTCCGTTGCTTCTCACAAAACAAGTGAAAGGAGGCTCTTTCTTCATATTTTTTCTTGGATTCTTCTTGTTGTCTTCTCAATTTCCAGCATCGTTAGATCATTGACGTCAACCAACAAAATCAAACAACTGAAAAAAAAAAAAAAGAAGAAAAAAAATAAAGAATTATTCTCTCCTCTTGTTCTCTTTCTGCTACAAAGGGTGATCTGTAAATGAAGAATAAAAAAATATTTAAAAAAATGAAGAAATAATATTTAAATGAAATAAAAAATGGATAAAAAATCTGTTAGAAAGTTTATTTAAAAAAGTGGGTGGCTAAAAAGGTCAAAGTCACTATTTATTCTTCAAATAGTACAAAAATTTGAAAAATCTGCTAGAGATGCACTAATTGGTGGAACGGCGGAAGAGGGTTAAAACTTAAAAGGTTGGAACATTTTGGGTCTGTTTGGATACAACTTATTGTTGCTAAAAACATGTAACAAAATCATTTTTAAATATATGAATAGTGCCGCAGGATCCATTTTTAATATTTTTTTCTAAATAAAGTGGCTATGGGTCCCATGAACAGTACCGAAATTATGTTTTTTGTCTTTGCATAGTAAATTTATGTGATTTACTGTTCACGTGGTAAAAAAAAAAAAAGGTCTGAAAACGCAAACGAGGGTTTGGAAACGCTGTATGCAAACCCATACAATGTGTGAATCTAAGTTCAACTCATGTAGTCAATTATGTTACACTGTGGAGTTTGACTGATCAATATAAGAAATTACAAAATCCATGTGTTTTATAAAATTGATGCTTGAATGCCTCCGGTCCCTAGACGCAATTCTCGTTGACTTGTGATGCTTGGCTTATTGAGTTGGAGCAAAATCCTTTTTGATAGGCTGCTTCTTTGTTTGAAAAAAGAGAGGCGATTAGTCCTAAAAGAAACAATTAGTCAGCGATAGGTATCAGAAAGAGAAGACGTCAGAATATCCTCTCTCTTTTCTAGTAAGAAGACTTCATGCCCACCCACCAACCACCCCCTCCAAAAAAAAAAATGATATTTTAAGTGAAAGACCACTGCACACAAACATGGACCCTGAAACCATGGTTATGCCATTGATTCTGATCGTGCTTTTCTTCCCATGTTGCACTTCCGTTGACACCTTAACACCAGACCAATCCATCAAGGATGGCCAGTCTTTGATTTCCAACAAAAATAATTTCGCCTTAGGCTTCTTTAGTCCCGGCAATTCTAGCTACTGGTATCTTGGTATTTGGTTTGTCAAAGTGCCAAATCAAACTATAGTGTGGGTGGCGAACAGGAATGATCCTATTATTAATTCCTCCGGTGTTCTCTCCATCAATCACTACGGAAACCTTGTCCTCCATGACAGTTCTAACCGTCTTCTTTGGTCTACAAATGTGTCTGTCCAGGGCACAACCTCCACTGTTGCACAGCTTCAAGATTCAGGAAATTTGGTATTGGTCCAAGGCAATAACGAAAAGGTTATATGGCAAAGCTTTGATCATCCTACAGACACACTGCTTCCACGCATGAGGCTTGGGTTGAATCGGATAACTGGGTTAAACAGGTTCTTGACATCTTGGAAGTCACAAGATGACCCCGGAACTGGGGACTGCTTCTATAAGGTGAATCCTACTGGCTCTCCACAAGTCGTCTTGTATAAGGGTTCGACTTTATATTATCGGTCATCTCCATGGCCGTGGCCAACATCATCATCATCAACAACTTTCTCATCGGGTTTTAATTACGATATTTTTAACAACGAAGATGAGGTATCTTACTACTACTTTTTTGATGACCCCTCCATCATTTCTAGAGCAGTGGTTGACAACTCTGGATTGCTCCAGCACCTTATGTGGAATGACGGTGACCTTCAATGGAAGGAATTCTGGTCAGCACCTAAATACCGGTGTGACAACTATAGACACTGTGGTGCATATGGTAAGTGTGGTCCCGAGTCTGCCAGTTTTAATAGGTTTGAGTGTACTTGTTTGCCAGGGTATGAACCCAAGTCTCCGAAGAATTGGTATCACAGAGATGGTTCTGAGGGTTGTGTGAGGAAGCAGTTGGGGTTGTCAATGTGTGGGAATGGAGAAGGGTTTGTGAAGGTGGAGCTTTTGAAGGGTCCTGATTCAGTTAATGCAGTTTGGATGGACATGAGTATGAGTAGCTCAGAGTGCGAGCAGGCATGCCTGAGAAATTGCTCTTGCACAGCTTTTGTCAGCATAAATATTGATGGGAAGGAGACCCGTTGCTTGGCATGGTATGGTGAATTGAATGACATTTCAGAGAGTTCATATGAAAGGTGGGATCTAAATGTACGTGTAGATGCAACTGAGTTAGGTGGCCTTCTCCACTTGCTTGTATTTTTTGTAAATTTTCATTTCTGCCTATTTCACCTTACAAATCATGAACCCGGTTTTTTTTTTTTTTTTTTTTTTTTTTTTTTTTACATCCTCCTCAAAAAAAAAAAAAAAAAAGAGGAGAACAAAAGGTAACAAAATCACTTCCATTGTATTGTTCGCACAAACACAGAGGAATATATATATATATATATATATATCAAGTGTCATTTTGGTAGACCACTTGAGCTATATAAATGCTCAATTGCAAAATTATAGTCAGCAATATCTACCAATCTATCAATATGTTTTAGGACAGTGAAGAGAAAATTGCACAATCAATCATTATATTTTACCGGTGCCAGGGACTATTTGGAGGGAAATGAGCTAGAGGAGAATAGTAGACATCCAGATTTATTGATCTTTGATCTAAGCTGCATAGTTGCTGCCACTGACAATTTCTCTCAATCACCAAACTAGGACAAGGTGGCTTTGGTTCTGTTTTTAAGGTAAAGTCACAATTCATAATGGCATCGTTGAATGTTGATATCTTGCATATTTTCCTTTCTTTTTCAATTTCCATTATTGTGTGAGTGTGAATACAAGAAAATGATTTACATGATCTAGGATGTAAGTTATTGAAGAATCAAATTGTGGCATTGAACTCAATTGCTTTGAACTAATTGTTACAACTAAGCTTAATTTTGGATCATGGACTCAGGCTCAATTATCTAATGGACAACAAGTAGCTGTGAAAAGGCTATCCAACAGTTCAGGACAAGGAATAGAGGAATTCAAGAATGAAGTTATGTTAATTGCAAAACTTCAACATAGGAATCTTGTCAAGCTTTTTGGTTGTTGCATTCAGGGGGAAGAAAAGATGTTGATTTATGAGTACATGCCCAACAAAAGCTTGGATTTCTTCATTTTTGGTACGTCTTCTTTCTATTAATCTATTGCATTCATCTGTTTTATTTTCTTTTATTATATATATTCAGAGAATATTTTTGGACTAGATAAAACCAAATATTTTTACACTATTTAATCACATTTTGAGTATTCTGGAGTTAAATTTCATTGTAGACCATACAAGAAGTTCATTGCTTAATTGGGGGAAACGTTTTGAAATTATTATTGGGATCACTCATGGGATTTTGTATCTTCATCAAGACTCAAGATTAAGAATTATACATAGGGATCTTAAAACTAGCAATGTTCTCCTAGATGGTGAGATGAATCCTAAAATTTCAGATTTTGGGATAGCTCGTATATTCAAAGGGGACCAAATTCAAGACAAGACAACTAGAGTTATTGGAACATAGTAAGTACGCATGTGCACACAAAGCCTTGCACACTTTCCCCACATATAGAAAATGAAGGCCTATGCAAACTTTAACTCTATTTTTAATACTATTCACATGCAGTGGTTATATGTCACCAGAGTATGTAATATTTGGGAAATTTTCAACAAAATCAGATGTCTTTAGTTTTGGTGTCATATTATTGGAGATCATTAGTGGCAAGAAGAATAACAGTTCTTATCAAACACACCCTTCCCTAACTTTGATAGGGCATGTAAGTAACAAAAAAACAACAGTCTTTTCCATTTGCATTTATAATACAACTCTTTTGGATAATGCTATAAACCATACAGGTCTGGGAACTATGGACAAAAGATAGAGCCTTGGATATAGTTGATTCGTCGATTACTGAGTCATTTGTTTCTCATGAAGTCTTGAGATGCATTCAAATTTGGCTCTTATGTGTGCAAGAAGATGCAACGGATCGACCAACAATGTTGGCAATTCTTCTCATGCTAAGTTGTGAAACAACTCTTCCTTCTCCGAAACAACCTGCTTTTGTTTTTAAAAGACCTACCAATGATTTGGGATTAGTCACAGGAAAGGGGTTTTATTCTGTAAATGACGTGACAATAACTACGTTTGAAGCTCGCTAAAAGGTAAAGATTGCTGATCTAAATTGCTTCTATGAGGATTTATGGGAACAATTAACATTTTACTCCGTTTATAAGAACAAATATAATTCTTATTCTTTTTTCTTCTTTCTTTCCTTTTGTACCGGGTGATCCAAAAGTAAAATATAAGTGTTAGAGAATATAGCCTACTTCAGTGGACTGTACTTTCCCTTAACCTCTGAATATATATTTAACTGCAATGTAAGCCTCGTATGCTAACATGTAATAATTGAAACACATTAGAGAATGATATAACCTCTAGGCAATTTCCTGTGCTCCAAGCATAAGAACTTTTAGGAAAGCTAAAAGGCAAACATGCAGTTTGTGGTGGATAGTACTATAGGAATAATGTTCTCTCAATTTTTCAAGTAAATATCGTCATCATAATCAAATGATAGGATTGTGTTTGCTGTTTATTCTCAATTATTAATAGCTTATTTAATCTAATCACCTGAAACCCTTGCTTTGCGGGTTCCAATTACTTTAACTGGTAAAGTCTAAGATAGTTGAACAAGAGATCTTGGTTCAATCTCCACTTATACTAAAAACCAATTGGTATCTTAGTCTAATTATAAAAAGCTACCATCTTGAGCAGAAGTCATAGGTTCAAAATCTCTAAAAATATATAAAAAATGTTGCTTTTGTTGGGCCTAAAACAATGTTACCACCACACCATTTGTCACACCCTAAACCCAAAAGGGTCAAAAGTATGAAAAACTGAGCCTTCAGGAGATATTGTAGGGGATTTTTTTTTTTTTTCTTTCTTTCCATTTGATAAAATAAATAAATATACTAATCTCTCCACAATATAAGTTAGAGCTCTATGACACACTTGCAAACAATACAAACTACAAATTATGTGTCTCTAAATATACATGAAACTCCAAAGCTCCAAATAAATAAACACAAAGTCACGATCCTCTCTAAGATATGTAACCTCAGCAAAAAATCTAGGCCTATCACGCCCAAGTCTAACAAACCTCAAGAGCCCAACCTTCAATAGAATTAGCTATGGCCTCGAATAATTTAGTAAGTTGAGTCACCAATAATTTATAGCACAAATCTCTCACTTAGCATTGTACTCCAATCACCACCAACAAAGTAAACTCCATGCCCGACGTATAGCTAATTTATTTGTAAAACTATTGGAGAGTGGAATGAGTTAAAGCCCAGTAAGTAGCATAATTAATGGGAGTAGGGGAAATGCAAGTTTCATGATAATTAGCATTTTTACAAAACACAAAACACATTACACTTTGGGAGTTTCCAGTTAATTTCTGCAAAATCAATATTCATGGATAAAATGACAAGAGTGATTGAAACAGTATAGAAGAAAGCTTTTTCAAAATATCTCTCTATGAAACTACATACTATATACTGTGAGCAATAATAACACCGTTCCAAAACCAAAAAATCCAACCCAAAGCCCGAACTCAATTGCCGATACAAAGTCGGAAATCATTGCTGACACAAAGCTGAAACTAATCTATTGACACAAAGTTGGAACTCATTGCCGACACAAAACCGGAACTAATTCGCCAACAAACTCAATAACCATCACAAAGACATGTGCTAAGATACCAATGTCACACAGACTATAGTATCTACCCAAGTAATCACCGGGTAATCACATGTTATAGCCCAAGGGTAAAAACATAAAGAGCTCACAATTTACATGAAATCAAAATACAATTCAATTTCAAGTAGTTTCATAAAAACTTTTGAAATACCATACCCGATATATTCACAAGGTTCTCAAAACCTTCAAACTCATTTCTTATTAAGAAGATATTGTATCAATTTTCCCAAATATCACAAGTCAAGATAAAAGCATCTTGAAATTTTGCAAATAATGCAATAAATTCATAAAATCCATTCTCTAGAATTTAATCAAAGATGCTAGTCTTTCCCATGCTAACAAATCATGCATTCCCCCATATGTAATAAGAAATATGATACACTTTCAATGCTTCATGCATTTTCTATAAATGATTAATAATAATAGTATACATAGTACGTTTTAGGAAAGCCATGAATAATGTTCCAAAATGGGTTTAACCATGAAATACTTGAGTGCAATAATAATTATTTTTCAAAAATCCCATTAAGAAGTTACTTACCTTGGAAGGCCAACCAATTTTACCTCAATCGGGCACCATGAAATCAACCAATCCCATCACTAGGTCCATCATCAAAAATCTTGGAACCTAGAAACAAAATGATCAAGCCTATAAATAACAATACCCATCACAAAGTACAATCAAACTTGACTCCATGGATCGAAAATGTCCCCTAAAATCAAATTGAGGGCCTAGAGCTTAACTTGACTATCCAAAGGCACCTATTCCCAAAGAATACCAAACGAGCATACAAAGGATCCAAAGGACCATAACACAACCAAAACATTATAATACACTACCGCAAACAATATGCATTTATTAGATAACATAACACATCACTTCAAAAATGAGGTAGCTAGTCTCAAGAATTTCTTTTGGGTACCAACTAATAAAACCAAGCCATTATAAGAATTCTTATAAATTCCCAACCGTTCGCAATGAAACAACCATGTTTAAGTGTTACACTAACTCATGTATTGATAATGTCAGTACATATTACATCACATAGGAATCAATCATAACATCATCTAATTACTTTCAAAGTTCTAAAACTCATTACATATCTCACAAAGTCCAGCTTTGAATTGAATAAACAACTATAAATAATTAAACCCAATCTCATAACTCATTGAGGTAAAATATCAAACACTTAGGGTCCGTTTGTTTTGGGTGTAAATGGTTTCAGGAAATCATTTTCCGTAAAATAGGCTGTTTGGTTGTTTTTGAAAATAGAATTTTCTGGAAATCATTTTCATTTGACCGTAAAAAAGAAGTTTTGACCATTGAAATTCATTTTCGTTCCTATTTTCACTTCAAATGGTTTTCGAAAATCATTGAGAGAGAGAGAGAGAGAGAGAGAGAGAGCGAGAGGAAGAAGAGGGAGCCCAGATCACGCCTTCGACGTCGTCGGCGAACCCCGAGCTCCAGTCCGATGATCACACGCACCAGATCGCCTTCGATCTCGCCTTCGATCTCACCTCCGCTCGATCTTGCCTCCGCCATGCGATCTCGCCTTCGACCTAGAGCCTTCGACCCACCGATCTTCGGCCCAAAGCCTTCGACCCACGAGCCTTCGACTTTGCCGAAAACCCACGAACCGATCTCTCTCTCTGTGTGATTTTGATTTTTGTTGTTGTTGTGGTGGTGTGGTGGTGGTGTTTTGGTGGTTGTGGTTTTTGATTGCTGGAGTTTGCTGCCGTGGGTTGAATTGGAGTTTCGGTGGTGTGTGGTGTTGGGATTTGGCTATGATTTTTTCTGTGGATTGGGATTTGGCTGTGATTTTGAAATTTTTTGTAATAAAATTTGTTTGGATGCTGAGAAAATAGCTGAGAAAATGTGAAAAATTTGTAGGAAAATAGCATTTTCAGAATAGAACCAAACACGTGAAAATATTTTCTACAACAATTTTCATAATGCAACCAAACACTTGAAAATATTTTCCTTTCCTGTAAATAGCATTTCCGAAAAATAGGCTATTTTCTGAAAAATATTTTACGAGAACCAAACACAGCCTTAATGTGCAAAAGCACAACCTCAAAGCACCTAAACTTCTATGGTTAACACTTTCATTACCCATTTATTTTAAAACAAATTCATAGCACTCATATCATCAAAGTTTCGCATACCCACCTCCCCACAATTCCAAGACCTCCATACCCCCCATTACCTAAGACAAAATCGTGATTGGGTGAACACTCAAGACCAAACCAAACTTTTCATTCCAAATAAGAATTTCTTACATAAACCCAATAAGTTTGCTCTAGCACAAACCCCATAGCTAGATTTTACTTAGTTTTGTTAGGAATTTCACCTCAAATTCCTTGCTTGGCCGAATGGGTCCCTCTCTTCCCCAAATCTTTTCTTCACAACCGGTGGTGGCGGCTTGAAAAGAAACTCATGGCTGAAGTATTTTTAGTGGAAGACCATGGAGAGACAGAGAGAGAGGGATTCAAGTGAGAGAAAGGGAGAGGGGTGGCAGCGAGAGAGAGAGAGAGAGAGAGAGACGTGAATGTGAAAGTGAGGGGGGCCTGACTTAAGGGGACGACACCATTTCTGGCATCGTGGTCAAAAAAAGAAATGGGAAAAGGGGATTCGCCGTTATTTAAAAAGTACCAGATTTCACATGAAAGTCAGGTACTCAATGTGTGATTCTAAAGTTCAACTCATGTTTTTAAGATCACTTTCACTTCAGGCACACAGTAGGGAGTTTATTAAGAGTACTCTCTCTATTGTTGTCCGACATTTTTCTGTGTGTTGTGTTTTATTTGTGTGTGTATGTGATTTATTTATTTAATTGTTTTTGTTCAGTGTTTGTGTGTGGGTGTGTTTTAGATTGGTAGTAGATTGAGTTGGAGAAGAAACTATGCGGCCGAAGATATAAAATTCAGGGTTTAGGCCCAGTCCTTTTAGTCTTATCACTTATGCTAAAGGGTGTGAAGGAGCTTGCTAATGCTGTCAAAGTCACCATGGGTCCTAAGGGCTAAGGAATTCTATGGCTACCTAATCACATCATTCTTTAATTCATATTTCTGACTATTGTTATCTATGCAATTCATATCTTAAAAATAAGTTTGATTAGCATTGGTGTTTCTACTCACTTTGGGCCCAAAAATGAATCATTTGTTATATAATAGATACATGTCAAATTGCTTATTGCTTGAGTGCTGAAGATATTTGTGATTTTACTTTTTGTCTGTTTGAGTTAGTGTGATTGAAAGAGTTTTAGAATTATTACTTTACAAGTCCTTTTACAGTGTATGGAAATTACTGTAAATATTTGCTTCTTATCCACTAAAAAACAAGGGAAAGGAATTTTTTTTTTTTTTTAAAGTAAAGATGCCTGTTGTTTGAAGTTCTCTACATCTGCTTTCTTCATATATAACAAATTTTGCAATGGATGGCAGATATGGTAGGATAAAAGAAATTATAAACTCCATGTGTTTTAGTTATGCAATACAGTTTACCTTGTCCACTACCTTGAACTTAAGGCTTACATGCCAGATAGAGTATACTTTGATCTCATATGCATGGTTGGGAATCCAGATAGTCTTTTAAATTTTAAAATTGTGCTTCCAATTAGCTGTATTATTTTTCCCTATTTGTCCCATTTTTTTTCCTATCAGGACATGATTTTCTTACTTTTCTTTTTGTATACAATCAAAGCATTTAGTAGATTGCATAGTGTGTGCTAGATTGTAAAGAATATAATCAACTGGTAGTAGGTTGATTCATGAAAGCCATTGAGATTTTCCAAAATGAGGTTAGCCAAAGAACAGCAGAAAGCTCTGGCATGATGCTAAATTTCCAATTACCAACTCAGGCATCAGGATAGTTAGCTCTGCCTTGATAACTCTTTAGATCCCAATATGCCAATCTCAGCAAATTTTCTGGACAACATAAAAATATATATATTTATATATATATATATATTTTTTTTTTTTTTTTTGTCTATGTGTGAACTACCATTCAACCTACAAATATAAGTAAAGAAAATCAGTGGAACTTGGAATTATAAAGGGAATTGTTGCATGTGCCAGAGGACCATCAATCTCACACCTATTCTTTGCTGATGACAGTTTGATTTTTTGTAAAGCCACAAATGAAGAATGTTCTAACTTGATTGGTATCTTGTAAAAATAAGAGAAAGCTTCAAGCCAATAGCTAAACTGAGAAAAGTCTTCCCTCTTCTTCAGTCATAACACACCACAAAATTTGCAAGATGAGATCAAGCACAGATTTGGGGTGGAGATCTTTAAGAAACATGAGAAGTACCTTGGGCTTCCATCACTGGTAGGAAAAAATAATTGTAACACGTTCCATCAATTAATTGAGAGGCTGGACAGTAAACTTTCGGGGTGGAAAGAGAAGTTGTTATCCAATGCAGGAAAAGAGATCTTGATCAAGACTGTGGCACTAGCGGTGCCAATATATACTATGAGTATCTTTAAACTCCCTAATTCTTTTTGTGATGAGATGACTAATATGGTATGTGAATTTTGGTGGGGGCAAACAAATGAAAAAAACAAAATGGCCAGGTTGAGCTGGGACAAGATGTGTCTACCAAAGGAAGAGGGTGGTTTGGGTTTTTGCGATCAAAAAACCTTCAACCTTGCTCTTTTAGCAAAACAAGGCTAGAGATTGCAAACTAACACTACCTCACTAGTCCATAGAGTCTTCAAGGCATGGTAATTTCCTGATGGGGATTTCCTTTTGGCTGAATTAGGCAACCATCCTTCTTTCGCTTGGCGTAGTATCTTGGTACCCAGAAAATTGTTCAAAAAGGGCATTGATGGCAAGTGGGGAAGGGATGATCACTACATATTTGGAGGGATAAATGGCTTACTAAACCATCTACTTTCAAACTCACATCCAACTCGGCCAATGTCCCACATGATGCAAAGGTTTCCCTACTCATTGATGCACACACACGGGCTTGGAAGGCTGATATAGTTCAACAATTTTTCTCCTCAACAGATGCCTTTGCAATTCGAAGCATTCCCCTTAGCTTTTGACTTCCTCGTGATCGAATGGTTCAGGCATTTACCCTAAAAGGGGACTTCACAATGTGTAGTGATTACAAATTAGCCTTGGAGATGGTGCACGATGGGAATTCTAGGGAAGCATCAAACAACCAATCAAATAAACTGTTCTGGAAAACCATATGGAGGCTTAACGTTCCAAAAAAAGTCAAGTCCTTTGCATGGCGTGCAAGTAAAAATATCATACCAACAAAACACAACTTATGTCACCGGAAAGTGATTGATAATCCTACTTGTGAGGCATGTGGTTTGGGGGCTAAGAGTAACGGGCATGTACTATGGGATTGTGAGAAAGCACAAGAGATTTGGAAGCTTTTTGGTATTCCCTTTGAAGTACGTGGGGCCAATTTTTTAGAATTTGTGGATTTTTTATGGCACTTGAAGTTCGGGCAAAGGATGGAGGATGACTTGCTAGAGCTTGTCGTCATGGTGGCTTGGTGTTTATGGTTCAACCATAATGAAGTCATACTTGGTTAGACAAGACTACTGGATCTAGCTATTCTGCAAAAGGCATGATACATGCTGGATGAGTTTCGGACTGCAAATTTGAAGCTATCCTAGACTAATCCTAAGGACGAGATAAGATGGAAGCCCTTAAGTGACCCGTAGTACAGAATTAATAGTGATTTTGTAATCTTTGAAAGCACCAGTTCTATCAGAGTAGGAGCTATCATTTGAGACCATGATGGACAAGTCAAAGTAGCTCTTAGCAAGGTACGTCTACTACCTCTAGGGCCGCTAGAAGCCAAGGCAAAGGCACTAGAGGAGAGCATTTTATTTGCCTGGGACGTGGGTGTTTGAGATGTTATTTTGGAGAGTGACTCCAAAATTGTTTGTGATGCAGTAACCAAATGTAGTGAACCACCATTAACAATAAGCACTCTAATTGAGGGGATTAGACTAAAATTGCAAGACTTCCGAGGGGCAAGGGTATCAAATGTTCTTCGACAATGTAATCGTCTTGCTCATTTCTTGGCACAATATACTAGGCTTGTTGTTGGTTATGTAACTAGGATAAAGGAAACTCCTTGCATGGTTGAGTCTGCTATGACTCATGATATATATAAAACATTATATCATGAGTCACAGTAGACTCAACCATGTAAGGAGTTTCCTCTATCCAAGTTACATAACCAACAAGCCTAGCATATTGTGCCAATAAATGAGCAGGACGATTATAGGTAAAGACATATAGAATTTTAATACCCAATTCAAGTAAGAATGAGAAATTGTCTACCATCATATTTTATAGATCGATGTAAAGTGATGTAAACACTTTAGATATATAAAAAACAAATATATGATTATACATCAAATCTCTCTCTCAAAAGCATACCCATCCAATCTCTACTTCAAAAGCCAAAATCTTAAAAAAGAAGTACAGGAAAAATATCTTTAAGGAATCGAATGGGCATAAAAGAAAGGTCAAAGTGAGATTTTTTTTTCCATCTAGCTCGAAAGTTCCTTCCTAAGGCACGTTAAGAATTAATATAGTGAACTTCATAACTTATTTATTATTATTATTTATCTAATTTAGTGTCTTTAGAAGGAATTTTTATTTTTTATACCGCAAGAAAAGTACAATAATATATTAGTAATGCAATTTTATAATTATATTTTAAAATGCTTTTTTTGGGGGTAGATAATCAACCTCTACATTCTTATATATATCACTGGCTAAATCTATGTTATGAAAATAGCCAGACTTTAGCTCCCCTCCAAACACAAACACATTACTATAACTTTAAACACACCTAATATAGCTTTAAGCAATTGCACCATTAGTATTTTTTATTGGAACAAGTTCACTATTAGATTTAGTGACGGAGCCAGGAATTTAAGTTGGGGGGCAAGATTAAACATATAATTTGATTCTTCAAAATAAATAAATCAATATAAAAGCATTAAGAGTATGTTAATATACTTGTGAATATTTACAGTTGACTCAATGGCTTGAATGGTTTTAAAAATGCAACAAAAACTACTCTAGGTAATTCAGAATAAAAGAGGCTGGTACCAAAAGAAGGAAAAAAAAATTGATGGGAGGTGTGCTTAAAAGTAGTGGTAGAAAGGATTAGGATCTGGTGTAGGGTGCAATTAACCTCTCTCCCTTTTACAACATTATTTTTACCATTTTTACTTGTTAACTTTAATTTTTTTAATTTTTTTTTTCATTTTCTTTTTATTCAATGGTTGAAACAAGTTGTTTTATTTTTATCATGACTAGGTGGATCCATTATTTTAATATAAGAGTTTATGTAATAGGGTAGGTGGTGTAAGAAAAGTTGCCGTAGGAATTGGGAAAAAGAGAAAATTAAAAGTTGTTTATGTGCCCTCTCACCCCCACCTCTCTCGACCGTATTTGGATTATATATTCTTCTTATACTTTAGATTACACATTTTCAGAATAATAAAAAAATCAATAACTATGTTATATACAAAATATTTAAATTTCAACTTTTTGTATTTTTAAATTATGCATGAAAGATGAGTTTTAGATCGAATATTAAATAGAATCATATTGACATAGAATTCGGTATATGTATTAAGAACATATAAAGATATAATCCAACCGTAAATTTTTCAAGTTTTTAATCCAATAAAAAGTTATTAAATAATGTAACTTACTCAAAGTTAAACCTAGTGTAACTTAATTTTGATATATATATAATATGGAATTTCACAATATTATATTCCCACCTCTTCCGTCCTATGTGGAATTCAAACTTTCCATGATAAGGTATAATGTATATGTGCCCTTTACCGTCATAGTTCAGCTGGCATGACGAGGATAATTCATTTTTCTTAGAGTAAAATCGACAAAAATAAATAAATAAATAAATACACACATATATATATATATATATATCAAAGAGAAAACTATACAATTACTCTATAAGCATAAACTGGACAAGAAAAGCTTTTTATGATGTGATTTCCTTCAACCCATTGACAAGACTGCCAATCAAAGTAAAGCCCTATTCAGAGTTAAGAAGTAAAAGTAACCCTCTCACTCCTATTACTACCAAGAAGCTCCAAAATTGAAGGCAAAAATGGGTAACTAATTTTTTTTTTTCCTAACTATCTAGTTATTTGTTAAGGTTTTGAAACTATATTTTTTATTAACATCTCGAGTCTAAGAGACTCGATTTAGGGTCTATGAATCAAGTTTTTGGGACTCGATTTTCATGAGTTGTTCACGTCTGATGTGGCATTTTTTCCACGTGGCGATTACGTGAAAATCGAGTCTCTAAGACTCGATTTACAAAGCAAAAAAATTTGAAAAAATTTGAAGTCTCATGTGCAGCCTCACCTCATCGGATCAGATTAGATCAAAGAGAGAGAGGGAAAGACCATATCAGAGATCAGAGAGAGAGAAAGAGTCACCTCACCGGATTAGATCAGATCAGAGAGAGAGAGAGAGAGAGAAAGACCAGATCAGAGATCAGAGAGAGAGAGAGAAAGAGTCAGATCAGATCAGTTGAAAGACCCAGGCGTTGCGCGGCCAGGCCTTGCAAGCTCAGGCTGTGCGAGCCGCGCGACAGCTGGGTCGGGCAAGCTCAGGCCGAGCGCGGCTTGGGTCGCATCGGGGCCTTGCGAGGCCTGGCCACGAGGTAGCTGGGTCGTGCGAGCTCAGGCCACGCGCGACCTGGGTTCTGGCCTAGGTCGCGCCAGCCTGGGTTCTTTCCTTCTTCTTCGGGTTTTTTTTTTTCTTCTGCTCTGATTTCTTTTTCACTGGAGTTGTTCCGATATATATATGTGCTTATAAATCGAGTCTCAGATACTCGATTTCTGTGTAGACGCCATGTGGAAAAAATGCCAACTCAAACCCGATCAAAATATGAAAATCGACCCTCAAAGACTCGATTTATAGCCCCTAAATCGAGTCTCTTAGACTCGAGATGCTAGTAAAAAATATAGTTTCAAAACCTTAACAACTAACTAGATAGTTAGAAGAAAAAAAATTAGTTGCCCATTTCGCCAAAATTGAATCACAAAGTCTATTAACTTTCCAAGCCAAGGCCTGTAGGGATGAACACGAAACTTGAAGTCATAAGCTTGTCTCACTTTTGTGATTCCATGGAAGCCAACTAATAATACAGAAGATCTAGGTTCCTTAAGTGAACTACCATATGGACAGTAATTTTAACAAAAAGAAGCGGAAGATAAATTTCTGAAATCTCCATTTTATGGAAAATCATCTTACTATTTGCTAGAACAAGATTTAAGCGTATGTGAAACCAAGCTTATTTTAGGGAAAAAAAAATCTTCGAGTAATAGTGACTATCTAATACTCTTTCTCACATAAATATAAGTAATACTATGTAACTAATGGTGGGGTTTGGATACACATTGCGTTTTGCGTCTGGCGTTTTCTGTGTTTTCTTCTTTTCTTTTCTTTTTCTTTTTCTTTTTTTTGTTGCAGCATGGATTTTAGGGGGACAACGGCTACTGTTCATGAACAATAGCCGTATATTTCTAACTTTTCAGCCAATTTTCATCAGTTTGTGGGTCTGTGCACTATTCACAGGACCCACAAAATTTACTTTTCAGCAACTTTTTCATTAAAAATGGGCCTTACGGTACCATTCACACATTTAAAATTATTTTGCTACAGTGTTTTCAGTTTTCAGTTTCAACAAAATAAGTTCTATCCAAACGGACTTTTAGTGGAACTTACTATTTATGTAAGAGGAGAGAATGTCACTCTGAAATTATTAAATAGTTACTTCATATATTATGGCATCATGTTGGTACGAGAAGTTCTAGCTTAACCTCTAGCTAGTGAAAGGTACTGCTGCCATTTTTTTTAAGATCCTCCATTGCAGGAAATTGTCGCTTCAAAGCTACCCCACACCAAAGAGTTCAGTTAATTACTATGATATCCCTACCTTGTTTTGATCTCTTTTTTATTTTTATTTTTATTTTATGGATGTTTAGATCTCTTTTAAAAGATCATATTTCATGTTGTTAGTTTTTGTAATGATAACTTTCCAATATATATACATGACAACCTTCCGAAAAATAGGAAGCAGAAGTTTTCTCAACAACAAATTCTAACATGTCTGTGAGGTATTCATTTTTGTTTTTGTTTTTTTGGGGTTTTCTTGGGGACAATGGGGAGGGGAGGGAAGGGAAGAGATATTTAATATTTCAATATTGTTCATGAGAAGTACAGGCACATGAATATATATCTTCTATTCTCTATTATGTAAGATTGAAATTTATCAACCATCTTGTTGGCTTTATTCCGTGCCAATTTGTTTGTAATTTAGCACTTAGTAACCCTGTATTTAGGTGGGATTCATGTAAGGGTAGTGTGTGAAGAGAGTATAAAGAAAAGTTCAAGTTTGTGCAAAGAAGCAGAGTTTCGCGGCTAGGACTCGCGGCTAACTCGCGACTGGCAAGCCGCCAACTGCAGACACGTGAGAAGCACACAGGGGAGCTGAGGGGTCACGCCAGCTATCGCACTACAGGACAAAAATTCCAGGCTGGCCAGGCCGTTTCCTCGCGACTTGAACTCGCAACTTGGACAAGCCGCGAGGCCAAGTTGCCAAGTTACCCTGTTTGGCAAAAACTGTCTCTTCGTATTCCAAACATACACCACTATATATAGACCATTATACCCACGAAACCAAGAGAGCTTCCAGAGAGAATTTTTGTGAGAGAAACTCTAGAGAAAAACAAGATTGCCTCATCCCCAATCTTTACCTAAGAGACTCTACAAATTCCTCTACTCTCTTCCTCTCCCTTGACACATCCTTGAGAGGACATTGACCAAATCCTTACCTCACCACACCCATGTCAGTGAGAAGATACATTTGGTGCTAAGGGAAGCAGTTTGGAAGGAACCAATGTCTATTGGTTGATGCTATGGTCTAGTAGCAGAATCCGGTAAGCTAGAAAAGAAAAAGGTTCGGCACAACCTCGTTGGAGCAGGAAGCTTGGAGGGCTTAGGTACCTGGGTAGATTAGGTTTGGAGGGTCTATTCCTGTTCATGTATCCCAACTACATTTTCTAATGGATTATTACCGCTTGGAGGGCGGCGAAGAGGTTTTACGCCGAGGGCTTCGGTTTCCTCTTCGATAACACATCGCGTGTTATCCTTGTGTTTGCATTTCTCTTCCTTTATCTTTACCTTTTATTTTTTGTTATGGATGTGATTATAATTGGCTTAGATTGTTTATCAACTTTGTATTTGGCTTATGTTCATGTTCCGCACATTAATTGTTTGATAATAAGTTTGAATTGATTTTTTTTTTTTTTTTTTTTTGTAATTTGGGGTCTAAACGTTCAAAGGTGTTTTACACGCATTTTGAACTTTCAATTGGTATCAGAGAGGGTTTCGGTTTCCTCTTCGATGCTATGGTCTAGTAGCGAAATCTGGGAAGCTAAAGAAGAAATAGGTTCGGCGCAACCTCATTGGAGCAGGAAGCTTAGAGGGCTTAGATACTTGGGTAGATTACGCTTGGTAGATCTATTGCTGTTCATGTATCCCAACTACATTCTTTAGTGGATTATATCACCGCTTGGAGGGCGGCGGAGAGGTTTTACGCCGAGGGTTTCGGTTTCCTCTTCGATAACACATTGTGTGTTGTCCGTGTGTTTGCATCTTCCTTCCCTTTATCTTTGCCTTATATTTACAGCTGTGGATGTGTTCATATTTGGCTAAGATTAGTTATCAATTCTGTGATTGGCTTATGTTCATGTTCCGCACATTAATTGTTTGATTAAAAGCTTGAATTGATATTTTATAATTTGGGGTCTAAACGTTCAAGGGTGTTTCATACTCATATTGAACTTTCAATTGGTATCAGAGCGGGTACACTTGCTGTGGTTTTAATACCTGAGTGTGATCCTTGACCCCTTGTTAAGATGGATAGGTCTCAATCCCTTAATATACCACCATTTTTTTATGGTAATAATTATGCATTTTGGAAAGTCCGTATGAGGGCGTTTTTATGTTCTATTGATGATGCTATGTGAGATGCTGTTAAGGTTGGTTGGACAAGGCCGGAGGCTACCAAATCCACTTGGGACAAGGCAGCTCTTGTGGCGGCTAATGCTAACAGTAAAGCATTGAATGCTATTTTTTGTGGTGTCTCTCCAGAAGAATTTCACAGGATTTCACATATTACTGTTGCTAAGGAAGCATGGGAGATTCTGGAGATGACTTATGAAGGACCCAAGAAGGTGAAAGACACCAAACTTCAGATGTTGACCACTCGCTTTGAGGAGCTAAAGATAAGTGAGGATGAGTCCTTTGACTCTTTTTACAATAAACTGAACGAGGTGGTCGTCGGCAAATTTAATTTGGGGGAAAAGACGGAGGATTCTAAAGTTGTAAGGAAGATCCTTCGGTCACTACCAAAAAGTTTTCGTGCCAAAGTAATGGTCATTGAAGAGAGCAAGGATCTTGACGATATTAAAGTTCAAGAGCTGGTCGGTTCATTGCAAACATACGAATTGTCACTGCCCACACAGAAGAAGAGCAAATCTCTTGCGCTTAAAACAATTGATGAGAGAGTGGCATCTCATGACCCTTCGGAAGAGGATGCAATAGATAAAGATGTGGCGTATCTTGTAAAGAACTTCCAAGAATTCATGAAACTCAAGAATGGTGGGAAATTTGGTGACAAAGGAAAATTTCAGAGTTCCGGGAGGGAGAAGAAAGAATTTAGAAGAAAAGATGATAGAGATTCCCAATCATCTCAAGGAATTACATGCTCTGAGTGTAATGGACATGGACACTTCAAAAAGGAATGTCCCTACTATTTGAAGTCAAAAGGAAAGGTCTATGCCACTACTTTAAGTGATTCAGACTCATCAAAATCTGACTCTGAAGAGAGCTGTGACGGAGAAGGAAATTACTCCGCATTTATGACCATTGCACATGTGGGATCTTCAGATGACTTGAGTACTCTTGTGAATGAGCTGGGTGAGTGTTCTGATTTGGAGTCTAATGGGATTGTTGAAGAATCGGAAGCTGAAGAGGAGGAAGATTCAACTGATCTTTAAGAGAATTACGCCTTACTTCTTGAGAAATCAGGTGAATATACAAAGGTGGCAAAGGCGACTGTGAAGAAAATGAAAAGAGCTGAGGAAGATTACAAAAGCCTGCTGGTCAAATACAAGGAGGCAAAGTGTGAGATTGAAGCACTTAATGGTGAGCTATCAGAAGCTTACACAAAAGTGAGATTTCTTGAGCAAGAAGTTATGCAAGCTCATGCCAAGGTAGATAGTGTCTCCTCCAAGAAGTTAGATGATGTTATTTCATCTCAAAAACATGCCTTAGACAAGTCCGGATTGGGATATACCGAAGGAAGTAGCTCATCAGCAAATGTCACCAAAGAAGTAAAGTTTGCAAAGGTCAAAGAGACAACTATGGATAAGCCTATCTCTAAGAAAGTTAAGGCTGAGAGGAAGAAGAATGCGGCTGATCAACGGGTGTTAATTAAGTCCCGTAATCAATCAGAATCCAGATATGGAGCTAGAGGAAGATCACTACCAAGATCACAACAGGGTCCTAGAACGGATTATGTTTGTCACTATTGCTCTAGAGGAAGATCACTACCAAGATTTTTCGCGGCTCACTGGCGAGTCAATGCTCTAATCGCAAAAAAGACTTAGAAAATTTTTCCAAAATTTGAGTTTTATGTTTTTCGCAGCTCAGTGTGGCGACTTGTTCGCGGGTAGAAGGTCCAGTCGCGAGGGGTACTTAGAGATTTTCGCAGCTCATCTCATGACTATCTCTTAGGTAGACCTTCCAGTCGCGAAAAACACTTAGAGAAATTTTTCAAGTTTCTTATCTTCACAGTGTTTCGTGGCTTACCCTGGCGACTTACTGGCGACTTAATCCAGTCGTGAAAAATGCGTGTTTTGCGTTTTAAAGACTGTTTTTAAAATTGTTTATCAGTTTTTCCCTCGAACTTCAGTGACTGTTCATTGTCTTCCCCATTTCTCTTTCAAACACTCCATGCTTCTCTGAAAAAGGCTTTCATTTTTTGCATCATGTCTTCATCAAACACCAAGAAAAAGGTATGGGTTTTCCTTCCCTCTCCTCATACTTACTGGTTTGATCTTTATTGTCTTAATCTATGTGTTTCAACTGTGTTCTTCGAAATAATTTGTTCGAACATGGGTTTGCATAAAATGGTGGGTTTGATTGTTTGGGGTTGTTTTATCTTGTTGCAGAGGGATTTTCATGTTATGTGTTTGTCATCAATTTGCATATTTTTGGCCTAAGCATAGATTTTTGATAAATTTATGTTTTTTGGGCATATGGATTTGGGATTTCTATATTTATCTCTGAATGTGGTGTTAGGATTTTCAGGCTATTTGAGTTTGTGGTGTTTGTGGTTGGCATTGTTCTTATTTTAAAACACCAGATCTTGTGTGTGCTGCTATTTTTAGTTTCTTTCTTGCACACTTCATACTCATTATGTCATGGTTCATTGACATATGCTCATATCTATCTGAATGTGTTTTACAATGTCATTTTTTTATTGCTCTTGTCTGCTCTTATGCTGTTTAAACCTGTTTGAGTTGATATATCCATCCTTTGGTTATCAACTGTGCTTATTTTGTGTTCTGTCTGGTCACTCTGTTACTCTCTTTGTAACTAACTTGTTACTGATGTGTGTGCATTTCCACATTGTGCTTTGTTTTGTTGTGGCCTTTTCTACTTGTTTATAGATGGCTGCATCTCCTACAAAGAAGAAGACAACTGCTAAGAAATCTGGCAAAAGAATGAAAATGGACCCTAACCTATTTAGGTCTATTCAACACTTTGAGAGATATAGGGATTCTTTTTCAAAAGGAACCATCATTCAGGAAAGATTTGTTGATTTCAGGGAGTTGAAGGACACCTTCATTCCAGAGTGTTTTGAGGGTAGAGGTTGGGAAAAACTGCTAAGTGACTTTCCACCTGTGTGTGACCCTCTAATCAGAGAATTCTATGCAAATGTTGTGATAAGGGAGGAGGAGTTGAGTTGTTGGGTGTGAAGAAAGGCATTTACCTTAGATGCTCGTGACATTGATAAAGTTCTAGGACTTGAGGGTTTGAAGGATTATGAATTCACTAACTACAAGGACAGAATGCTCTCTCTAGACACTGTTCAGAAAAGAATTGGTGGAGTTAAAGAAAACAAATGTCTCAACACTTCTGATTTTCCTAAAGATATGAGGTGTCTGACCACCATAATGATGTACAATCTGTACCCTAAGAAAGATGACTACACTGACAAATGCCAGAGCCATCTTTCTTATGGAACTTAAGGAGAAAATCTTCATTGACATCAGTTCTCACATCTTTGACACTATAGTGGATGAGACTAGATCTACCTCAAGACCCAAGCTGATATTTCCTAGTCTTCTCATGAGGATTTTTAGAGAAAAAGATGTTGCAATCCCTCAAGATATCAGTCTTTTGCCTCCTCTATCAGCCATAAATACTCTCACAAGGATACAAAGTCGTCTTCCAGGTGAAGAAGTGGAGGATGTTCAAGAAAAAAGGGATCCAATAGGGACTGAAGCAGAAACTGCAGAACAATTAGTCACACCCAGGAGCAGAAGAAAGAGGAGTAGAGCCTCAACTTCATCAACTGTACCTCCCAATGCATTTCAGATCATCATGGAAAGACTTAATGGACTTAAAGAGGTTCAAAGTCAGCATACTGAAAAGATGATAGTAATGCAAGATCAAATTGATGTACTTTCAGCTAAGATTGACAGCATCTCCACTAACCAGAAGCAGTGATCCTTTGGCCATTCCGGTCAAAAAGGGGAAGAATTTTTGGGGCAGTTCTTGAAGGGGAGTGCTTGTTTTGAGGGGGAGATTTCTTTATCACTTGATGTTTTGTATAGCTTTGATATGTTTTGGTTTTCTGCTATTATTACTAATTTAAAACACTGTGGTGTTAGTTGTTTAATTGACTAAAACTCTTAACTATTGGTTAGTTTGAATCTTTGGTGGTAGTCTTTCAGCATATATAATATGATGTTATTCAGCATATATTACTGTATGTTTTTGTTTTGTACCCATGTTGCTTCTGTAAACTTTAAGGGTTTGTTTCTATGCACTTTGTAGGCCTTTGTGGTTTGTACCATGCTTTATGCAGCCTTTGTGCTTTGTTAAATCAGTACTTCTAACTAAATGTTTTGCATTTCCTTCTAAATACTGTCACTCTTATGCCCTTGTAGGATTTTTCCTAGATGCACATACTTCATGTACTGTGCATTGGTTGAGTGTTGGTTATTCAAGTGATTAGCCTTATGTTTGTCAACTTGAATGTCCGGATGTTCATTCCAAGTGTGAATGAGCATTGTGATCACTTGGTTATAGTAATTACCTACTTTTGGTCTTGCTGTGGTTTATTGTTTTACTCCATTGTGCTTAATCGCATTGTGCTTGGTCCATATGCATTACAAGTTTCTGTATACAATGAACTTATTGCGTTGTTGTGTTTCAAGAGATACTTGTTCTTATGGTTCAAAAGCTTCACAGATTCTATAGTTTGGTGTGAGTAAGTTTTCCAACTGTTCCCAACTCACGCGTTAAGTCTAGAATTTGTTTTAGGGTTTTGTCACGAAATAGCCAAAGGAGGAGATTGTAAGGTTGAAATTTATCAACCATCTTGTTGGCTTTATTCCGTACCAATTTGCTTGTAATTTTAGCACTTAGTAACCCTGTATTTAGGTGGGATTCATGTAAGAGTAGTATGTGAAGAGAGTGCGAAGAAAAGCTCAAGTTTGTGCAAAGAAGTAGAGTTTCGCGGCTAGAACTTGCAGCTGACTCGCGACTGGCAAGCCACCAACTGCAGGCATGTGAGAAGCACACAGGGGAGCTGAAGGGTCACGCCAGCTATCGCACTACAGGACAAAAGTCCCAGGCTAGCCAGGCCGTTACGTCGTGACTTGAACTCGCGACTTGGACAAGCCGTGAGGACAAGCCGCAAACCAGCTCTGTTTGGCAAAAACTGTCTCTTCGTATTCCAAACAGATACCACTATATATAGACCCTTATACCCACTAAATTGTAAAAGCTTCCAGAGAGAATTTTTGAGAGAAACCCTAGAAAAAAACAAGATTGATTCATCCACAATCTTTACCTTAGAGTCTCTACAAATTCCTCTACTCTCTTCCTCTCCATTGTCATACCCTTGAGAGGTTATTGACCAAATCATTTTCTCACCACACCTACGTCTGTGAGAACATTCATTTGGTGCTAAGGGAAGCAGTTTGGAAGGAACCAATATACATTGGTTGATGCTATGGTCTAGTAGCGAAATCTGGGAAGCTAAAAAAGAAATAGGTTTGACGCAACCTCGTTGGGGCAAGAAGTTTGGAGGGCTTAGGTACCTGGGTAGATTAGGCTTGAAGGGTCTATTGTTGTTTATGTATCTCAACTACATTCTTTAGTGGATTATATCACCGCTTGGAGGGCGACGGAGAGGTTTTACGCCGAGGACTTCGGTTTCCTCTTCGATAAAATATCGTGTGTTGTCCGTGTGTTTGCATCTTCCTTCCCTTTATCTTTACCTTATATTTACTACTGTGGATGTGTTTATATTTGGCTTAGATTAGTTATCAATTCTGTGATTGGCTTATGTTCATGTTCCGCACATTAATTGTTTAGTTATAAGCTTGAATTGATATTTTATAATTTGGGGTTTAAACGTTCAAGTGTGTTTCATACCCTTATTGAACTTTTAAGAATGTTTCTGAGTTTTCAAAGTAATTTTATATGGGAGAGTTGTTGGTCGCTTGATGTGAGATATATGTGTTTGGCTGTGGGTATGAGTGTTCTATGGTTATGGGTAAGTGTTTGACCGTGAGTATGACTCATTGTGGGTGTTTATGGGCTGTGGAAAGATGTTTGCAAGTGTTTGTATGTAGGAATTGTCTTTTTTTTTTCTTTTTTCTTTTTTTTCTTTTTTTTTAATTTGTTGGATGTTAAAAATAGAACATTTGATATTAAATGTATTGTAAAATAAAGTGGTAAAATTAATAAAGTGATTTTTTAAGTTGTTAAAAGCTAGTTATGTTTGGTAATAGTGTTTGTTTTCTATTTTCAAAAACTAATTTTTTTGAATATAAAGAAAAAACAATTTTTTTTTTGTATTTTTTAAATAAAAAACATGTTTGGTTAGTTGAAATTAAAAATATAATTTTTTGAAGAAAAAAATAAAAAATACTAAAATATATTGTTACTAGAATTTGAACTTTAATACTAACTCATTAAATGAGATTGATTCATTAAATTAAATATGTATTTTCATTAAGTTTTGAAAATTAAAAACTGAAAACAGCATTTTGCATGTTTTCAATTTTCTTCACAAATTGAATTTTGATAACAGTTTTATTTTCAGTCTATTTTGAGATCCCAAACAAGTTTTTTAGTCTCAAAAATAAAAAATTATTTTTAAAAACTGAAAATAAAGAAAAAATAAATAAAAACAGGTACCAAACGTACAAACTTTTTTGCACCACATTTTTATTTTTTTTATATCCCTGAATCATGCTTTTATTTTTTCCCTGCGGTGTCCTTGCGTAATTGCATCACTCATTCACTTGGCGAAATCTGACGCTGAACACACTCCCAAAAAAAAAAAAATCCGACGCCCACTGCATCTATGACTCTCAGCCTTATCACCACGCATCTGTTTCCTCCGCAAAATCTATGTCCAATGTCCACTGAATCTACCTAATCCCGTAAGTCAGTCTCTTGTCTCACCTCTTCTTCTTCTTAATTTTTAATTCATTAAGAATGAAAATTTAATTTCAGAATAGGGAATATGTACAAGGAGGCAGTGTTGAACTATCAGCTATCAAGAAAAACATAAAACACCATCCATTCACTGGTGTTGGTCTTCACCAGAGATTGAAAACTCATATTCCACACGCTACAAATGACTATTTTTAAAAGATCCCCTTGACTCCACCTTGTTCTTTAGTTTGTACATTCCTTGAATAGAATCGGTTTGCATTTGATGAAGACTGTGCAAATTGATAAGAATGTGGTGTAGAAGTACCTATGTAAAACCCTCCAATAAATGAGTGCCACGTCAAATTTTTTCACTAACATAGCATAGATCAAGTAGTGATATAGATGTAGCGATTATCCTTGTTTTTGTTTGTACCATAATCAAGACAAACATTTTTTTTTTTTTTTTAAAGAAGAAAATAAAAATGAGGACATGCTTCTTCTTGCGAGCCAAATTCCGAATCCGCCAACGGTTATGACCTCCTCCACGAAGCAGTGAGTATGACTGAAATGGCCCCTCTTTAGTTTTGTTTTTATTGGGAGATGTGGTTTTTATTTTTCAGAATATATATATATATATATATGTATATAATTTTTTTTTATAACATATTTTTCAGAATATATTGTTTCAAAATTGATGACTCTCTATTCTTGTATTTAAAAAAATTCTGATGTGACTTCATTTGATTGGTGGGTGTAAACACACGGATTTACACTCAATCCTTATAGGATTTATTTTCTATTATGAACCGAGGCATTTGGATGTAACCATATATGATAATCAGATTTTCGATACTACAGCTCTTCCTCTTAAATCAGTTTCTCCCCATGCCATTGAATTCCCAAGCAGAAATTAGGATGCTTGATCATACACCATCACCCCATTACTTCACACCAAATCTTTTTTCTTTCTTTTTTTTTTTCTTTTTTAAATAGCATTGAAAGTACTTCCTTTTTATTAATTTGAAAGACGGATTTGTTGTATTCTTTTGCAGATGAAGACACTGCATTTTCACCACATCCTTTATGGACTCTAATTTCTGGACCCTTGTTTGAGAGGAGAAGTAAAAATTAAGAAGAGTAATGGATGAATCCGAAGCATTCGTAATTGTCTGCGTGACAGCTCCGCTTCTGTTACATAAATTACAGAATCTGCTCAACTATGAATCAAAAGAGACAGTCAGAGAGGCTATAGATCAACTAAAAATGATAAGCAGATGGCTAAGAGACCCACAGAAAATTGACTTAAATGCCATTTCTGAGTTCTGGGGAGGGTTTCTGAAAGAGCTACATGATTTAGAAGACGGCATCGACAACCTTATCATGGGGAAATAGAGCTGCAGCGAAGGAATGATTCTCTAAAGATCATGTCTCCTCTCATTTGCTTGAGACCTCAGCAGGATCGAATTGGTCTAATAAGCGAAAAGTTGGACAAGATTACTACTTCTGCCAAACGCGTCATGGAACTAGAAAATCTGGGACCAACAACAGCTACCACCAGTTCTCCTCTTCAGCCAAGAAATTTATATTATCCGCCAGATGATTCAGACTTTGTTGCTCTCAACGATAAAGTAGATGAAGTAATAAAGCTACTATGCGACGGAGAGATGCCTAATACCATCGCAGTAACTGGCGCGCCAGTCTCTGGCAAGACATTTCTGACAAAAGTAGTTTATAACGCGACAGAGGTTAAGCGTCATTTCGACGGCCGTGCTTGGGTCAATTTCTCTGGAGATTTTGAATCTAGAGAATTTTTAATAGACATCTTGACACAGCTTACATGGGACTGGGAGTTCTTGGATGAAAATTTATGTTATGAAGAGCTGAAATTGAAGCTACTAAATTTCTCAAGTAATAAGCGTTGTCTGATAGTTGTAGATGATTTCCCCACACTCGAATATTTTAACAGACTTTTCGATGTGTGTGGACTCTCAAGTAAAGGGATTTGGTTAATACTCATTGTTTGCATGCAAGATGAAGAATTTGCCTCCCTTGAAGTCAAACCTTGTTTCTGCCACTTAATCAGATTACGAAGCTTAACAAAAAAGGAGAGCTGGACTTTGATCTGTAAGATGGCACCAACAGTAAATAGATTATTGATAAGGGAAAGCCTGACACTGACAACCTGTGGTGGTTCACCTCGAACAATTCTCACAATGGAAGGACTATTGTCAACTACGAAACGGCCCAGGGTCATTGAGCGTGGAATTCGAGAAAATATCTTGAATTTGTGTTATGACGACCTTTCTTCTCGAATGAAAGTTTGTTTCCTTTATTTTAGGCTCTTCCCCAGAGCGTTTGAGATCCCAGTAAGAAGGTTATTTCATCTTTGGGTTGCAGAGGGATTGTTTATTACCTTGCCTGATGAGGAGAATATGGCCCCTGAAGATCTTGCTGAGGAATGCTTGAAACTACTAGTTAGAAGAAACCTGATTGAAGTGACAAAAGTGAGATTAGATGGAAGTCCCAAAACATGTCGTATGCCAACTACTATATGGGATGTGTTCTCTCCAAAAGCAGAGGTTTTAGGACATTCTCATGACCACAACAAAATATATCGGTATGGTAATCATGATCTGTCTGATATTCGGCGACTAACAAACTATGCAGCCAACGGGATCGATCCTCAGTTCTATCGTCACATACAACGTCTACGTTCTTATGTATCTTTTAACTCAGAATCATCTCGTAAGTTTCTTGACGCTCTTGTCACCCCGGGAGGCTTCGGATTGCTTGTAGTGCTTGACCTTGAAAACGTGTACAAACCTGCTATGCTGTCTGAGACACTAGGAAAATTATTACACCTCAAGCACCTAGGCTTGAGACGGACTTTTTTAGACTCACTTCCAAGGTCAGTTGGTAATCTGCCATACTTAGAGACTTCAGATGTGAAGCACACTAACGTGACCTCTTTGCCAAGTTCTATTTGGAAGGCAAAGAAACTTCAACATCTCTATCTGAACGAGAATAATTTTGATATGTCCTTTAAAAAGACATATATTGGGTCTGAAATCATTCTTCAGACCTTGTCAGGGCTGTTCATAGGCAATAAGAATGTTGTGAAGAGTTACTTGTACTCGTTACATCACCTGAGGAAATTGAAATTGACATTTTATTCAAAGTCGGTAGAGGGAATAGCTTCCTGGCTTTCAGAATTGAATACTCTTCGGTCCCTAAAGTTGAGATCAATTGATGAATTTGATCGACCTGCAACTCTTGAATTGGGTTACTTGGTAACGCTCCGCGAGCTATCGGAGTTGTATTTGGTGGGACCTTTTACAATATCTATTAGGAGTCTATGTGCCCGAAACCTCAAAGTTCTCACTTTGTCAGCATCGAAGTTGGAGAAAGATCCAATGCCAGTCCTAGGTAGGCTACCTTACCTAAACTGTCTCAGGCTTTTTCGTAATTCCCACTTAGGAAAAGATATGACATGTCCTGAGGAAGGATTTCCTCAACTTCGTGTCTTGAAACTGTGGATGTTGGAGAATTTGGAGGAGTGGACTCTGATGGAAGGAACCATGCCTCTCCTTAGAGAATTAGAGATCAGACTCTGCCCTAGATTGAAACAACCAAGGAAATTACCGTTGACCTTGAAAGATGTAGTTTTGATTAATATGCCAGATGGATTTGTTGAATGTGCTGAAAGAGTCCTGGTTAATTCATTTGTCAGAAAGATCACGTGGCCATTTGCTGCTTAACCGGTGGGGCTTATCGCTCTTCTTCTTCTTTTGTTTTTTGGCATTTCACAGTTGACATAATTTTGGAAGTATAATTGCACATTCCATCCGTACGGTTTTAAGTACTTTACATGCTTTTGAGTGTAGGAGTAATATGCGCATGCAGAGGCAAAAGTCTCAGACGAACTCATAGCGCGGACTGCTGCTTGTGTTTTAGCTGCGGCTCCAATGCCAGACAAAGATTGAGCCAAAAGTTCCCTGTTTATCTCTAGTAATTTCAAACATCAACTGTCATTTACCCGTCAAAAGCATATGCCATTTGTTATAAAATAGAGCGCATCCGTGCTTCTTGCAAAAAAAAAGTTGCATTTATGATAAACCTTTTTGTCCTCAACATGTTTGTGTTTCCCTTTCTTCTGTAGTTGTTTTTGCTCTTCTGTCTCCGGTACGGCTAAGAGAGGAGTGTTTTTTTATTTTATTTTTTTGATGATCAAAATTTTTTATTTTATTTTGACAAGTAGAGGGAATTTAAGTTCAGTTTTTTTTTTTTTCTTAACGAAACAAATGGCCAATATCATTAAGTTATAAAACTCTTGGAGCATAGAGACTCTACTTACTTGTGGACAATGTTTCTCTTTAAACAAACCCTTTAAACTCTTCTTGTATCTTTGTATTGTTTATGAATTTTGAAAATATAACCGTTGGATTATATATTTTTTATGTTTTTCACTCACATGTGAAATTTCATTCAAATTGGATGTTATTTACTGTTCGATCAATAAACTTATTTTTTTTATGCATAATTTTAGATTACAAAAACTTGAAATTTAAGTATTTAATTAATGACATAGCTATTAATTTTTTATTTTTCTTGAAATTTTGCAAACATAGAGGATATAATAAGAATATGCAATCCAAGGATTAGATTTTCAAATTCACATTTAATAAAAAGATATTGGCAGAGTTTATAGAATTTTTCTCTAAGCTAGTTTATAGAGAAATTTTTTCCAATGCAAAGAAACTTGCAAAATGGAAATCAAAATCTACAAAAACGAATGACAGAATAATGCATAGGCCTAAGTATACCTAATGTTTTAATTTTGTTAGTTTTATTGGAAATTGGTCCACCTTTCAACACTTGCTCTTAGAAACATTCACACTACTCAAAGAAAGTGACTCATATTCACAAAGTACACAAAGGAATTGAGCATGGAGAGGAAAGAGTAAGATAAATCTTTAATACTTGTATTTCTTTTGTTTTACTCTTTCTTTGAAATTGATGGACACATCCATATATACTAGCCATCCAACCTTAAACTCCTAAGACATTTATTTTCTATATATATATATATATATATATATTGTTAGGTTTTTCGACCCCTTAAAACACAACAATTGGATCAATCTAGTTTATTAGCCAAATGATTAACGTAGTCAAATTATGTAAATCTAAGTTAACACAATCAAATAATCATATCAAAATATAAAGCAGTGGAAAAATAAAAAAACACAAAGATATGATTACCCAAGAAAACCAAACCGGTAAAAAGCCTGAGGAAGATTTAACCTAGTTATCCTCAAGGTAAACTTGAATCCACTATATGAAATAATCGAAGTTCATACAAAAGGACTTACAAGCATCCACGCTCGACTTCCTAATGCTACCTACTAGTAGAACTTACTGATACAACCACGTGTAAGCTCCGAATCCATGGACTCCTTCTTTCTTGGATTCACCACCAGATACAAGCACCCATGCTTATTTTTCTTTAAACTTCAATGGCAACAACTGAGTTGATCATCAAGGTGTTGATAATATCTCTACCTTGAAAACCCTAAGTTTATGTGAAGGAAAGCTCCTCAAGGATCTCACAAGAGATTCACACAAACCACAAAATATGAGCAACAATACAACCAAAGCAACTCCCAAAACATGGCTAGGGTTTTTCCTTATATACCTAGGGCAAAAACATAAAACCCTAAACGTTTAATGAGATAGGGCTGAGTTGGAAAGTCTGCAGAAAAAACATTCTGGCCGACTTTCAATCGATCGAGTCTAACCTTCGATTAATCGAGCCAGGCCAAAATGTACTAATACATCTGCAGCCTCTCGATTCCAACTTTATATGAATTACACAACTTTGAGCAAGCCTAAATAAGACTAAACATATTGTTTTGATCATGGTTTGCCAACATTACATATTAGAGTTCTAAATACATCAAATCCTAAGTCTTTAGAACCTAACAAACTCCCCCTTTGGCAATCCGTGACAAAACACAAATTAAAAACTCAAAGTTTACAAATAAAAACTCTTTACAAAAATAATGCTCATAAACACAAATTCAATCCTAACTACTATCCATCAATTGCAAGTGTAGACAGCAGTTCAATTGAATCAACCTGTATATTCCTGGAACACTCAACAAACGCATAAACGCATGTTTGACAGAAAAACAGTAAATTAACAAATATGTAAACTAACTCTCCCCTTAAGTTAGATACAACAAAAATTATTTTTTTCCTAAACAAAACAAACAGGCTTCCACATATTCCCACATTTCATCTAAATCTCCCCCTTTTTGTCACGTATTGACAAAGACAACTTATACAAAGAGTAAACAGTCAACATACGCAACAAAGGATGAGAGAAAATAGAGAATCAAGGGAACACAAAACAATTCAACTCTATATAAAAGAGAGACAACTCCCCCTATGAAGAGCAACAACTCCTCCTAAGAACCACAAAGGTTAAAAAAAATTTCTCCCCCTATAAAAATAGGAAAAACAAAACAAGTTTTGGGAAAAACGGTTTTGGGAAAAATAAAAGGAGGTGGGGGAAAAAAAAACACACACACACATACAAACCAAAGTTTAAAAACAAAGGTGAGGATATACATGAAAAAAAAAATATTCTCTCTTTCAATAAAATGCAAACATGGCACTATGTGACCCATAAACAGTTGCATGAGTAGAGAAAATATTTGTACATGGATTATCCATCATATCTCTTAAGAAAAATATTTTCTATAGTTCACACATAAAAAAAGGCATATACTAGAAAGTACATAGCTCAAAAATTAATCAATCAATTTTTTGATCAAGTTGAGTACCCGATTTAGCAAAATGTATGTATGTTATGTGTGAAAACAATGAGAGATATGACTGCAAAACTGTAAGATGGATACCAAAAAAAAAAAAAAATACGATGCATGTAAATCCTAAACATAAATGATGCATGAAAAAAAAAATTGGTCAAAAACATAGAAACTGAAAATTTTTCAATTGCGATCGATCGAGAATCGATCAAACATCAATCGAGTCAGTCAGACTCAAACCAAAAATTTTAATCACAATTTTGATTGATCAAAAAACAGATTCGATCAATTGAAAGTCTGGAAAAATCAGATTTTTGAAAAACAGAGCATTTTAATGCAGAAACTCCTCAAAGCACATTGTTTTATAAAAAAATGTATGAGTATGAGATGAAAAGTTTTTCAAAAACACTTGATTTCAACCCAGATCTTCCAAAATCAAGATTTTCAATCAATTTGTCCTCAAAGCGCAAACATTAAACACATTTTGCATTAAAATCAAGGAACTTTTAATCTTGGATGGCCACAACAAAATCACACACAATATAATGTACCAAGTTTAGCAAAGAGTAACTTGTGTAGTGTGTGTAACTAGCAAAAGTTTGAGATACATGTGAGGTGATATGTGAATAGCAATCAATCACAAAGTCTACAAAATTCATCACATAGAATTTAAAAGAGACTATCACCTAAAGAGTTACATCATATAACTCTCACATCTCTTAGATCATAAGCTTGCAATTATGTAAGTTTCTTGAATTTTGCCTCATAATATACACACCAATTTTAATTTATTCAAAAACTTATTAAAAAGTCAGGATAATGTACACACAAATTTTAATTATGTGATTTGGCATCAAGTCTAATAGTACACACCAATTTTAAGCATTAAGCATTTAAATCGAGGCTACACCTTATATTCTTTTTGTGCATGTGCTACACTTTTTCGAGCACAGAATCTTACGATATGCACTAAAGTGTTCATGATTGGCTAGTAAACAGTGGTGAGATGGTCATTTATGCCTTTCTCAAAAGGATTAAGTCCAACAGTCAAATAACTTGTAATTTCAAGATTAAGACAAAGTGATAAATACCATAAACATCTTTCCTACACAACATGCACTACAAAGTTTCAACTAGTCAAGTGCAATAAATAA